>NC_141024.2:6537500-6590000 GCF_052040795.2 Danio rerio
CTGTTTTATTTGATAGCTTCAATATGAGCTCTCGCTAAACGTGAAAGCCACCGATTCCTCTCGCGCTCTGCCTCTAACTATGCACAGCTGCACACCACTTCTTCCACACCGTCTTTGCCTTCCACCCCCACTTTTTTTTTCTCCCTCTTTTTTTTTGTCGTCCACTTCTCCCCCCTTCTTTTTTATTGCAAAATAGGGCAAGGTAACTTGCAAGGGGCCTCCTCGGGGAATTGTGTGATATTTAACTATGGCTACAGTGGCATTTACTAATTTTATATGTGCAGAATTTATGTCACATTCTTATTCAGGGATTTGCAGAGCGGGGAGCAAAGGTGGCCGCTCTCTGTCCGCTGTGTATACAGTGGTATTAAGTGAACTATTCGCAACACGTCCTGTGACATGTGCGTTGCTATTTTGTCCATAACCGTCGTGCTCTCCCCCCTTGCGTCACAATTAAAGTCTAACCTTAGCATTTGGAGACACAGACCCGCGCAGAGGGCGATTTGTTGTCAGGGTGCCATCGCTTCACATAAAGATCGCCCGGGCGTGTAAATGTACAGTGCCTTTTTTTGTGTGTGATCAACTTTTATTTTCAGACATAGACCAAATAGCATTGCTGAAACAAATGTTCAAAGAAGAATGTGAAAAAGAAATATTAGCAGTGCCTTGACAGTGAGATTGAATCAGATTTTTTAGGGTGTAGTGTATAACAAAATCATTAGTTTGTCCTTGTATTGGACAAAACAAATGCTGCAACTCTCAGATGGTCGCCCACTGAAGCTAAGCAGGGCTGCGCTCGGTCAGTACCAGGATGAGAGACCCCACGGGAAAGCTAGGTTGCTGCCGGAAGTGGTGGTAGTAAGACTAGCAGGGGGTGCTCAACCTGCGGTCTGTGTGCGTCCTAATGCCCCAATATATTGATGGGGACTCTATACTGTTCAGTGAGCTCCGTCTTTCGGATGCAACGTTAAACCAAGGTCTTGAAAAATAGTCAAGATCAACATGGTTAAATCCCAGAATGTCCTTTGAAGAAGAATTTGTCCACTGGCCTCTGTCCATTAAGGCCTCATAACCATCCCCATATCATAATTGGCTTCATCACCCTGTCTCCTTTCCACCAATCAGCTGGCTTGTGGAGAGTGATCAGCTGCAATATGGCTGCCATCGCATCTTATCATAGATAGCCACCCCCCTCCCCCCAAAAAAAATGTGTAAACGCTTTGTGTCCAGAAAAGCGCTATATAAATTTAAGAAATTATTATTGTTAAAAAATTGTTAATAAACACTTAAATGTACAATTGAAGTGAACGTGAAGTACTGGACCTTGTTGAATCCATGGTTGAAAAAGAGGGGGGTCAGTTCATTACTTACACTGTATCTGTTCAGCTAGGGCAGGGATTTCAAAACTCTGTCCTGGAGGGTTGGTGTCCTGCACAATTTAGCTTTAACTTCCTTTAACGCACCTGCCTAGAAGTTTCTAGTACATCTAGAAAGAGCTTGATTAGCTGGTTCAGGTGTGTTTAATTGGGGTTATAAATAAAATATGCAGCAAGTTTGGACATTCCTGAGCAATAGGAACTAAACCAACCCCGTGACGTCAGGCATCAGGGCGGCTCCCTAGTGTAGCAGAAGCCAGCTAGTGAAGTGTTTTGCAAGTAGAGCAAACCTACTCCTATCCGGAAGGTCACTGGTTCGATCCCAGCTTGGAGTGGGTTGGGTGGTGTGGGATCGCTGGGGTTACATTGGTGCCGTGACCCGAATGGGAGTAAGGTTTAGGAGGGTGAGTGTAGCAGAGGCCAGCTAGTGAAGTGCTGTGCAGGTAAACCTCACTCCTCTGACCTCTAAAGTTGCTCTGGCAACAGACACTAATAGCCATGGTCTAAATCCTCCTTGTTAGAGCAACCGACTCCCATGTAGAAAGTTGCCAGTTCGATTTGAGCCAAGAGCGGGTTGGGTGGTGTAGTATCGGCGGGGTTACACTAGCTATAAAAACTATAGTAAAACATGCCGTTTTCTTTAAAATGGTCACATTTTTTTGGAAATCAATTTACAAAATAATGTAAACATGACAGACTGCTTCATTTCCACTTTAAAATGCACACTTTAATTTAGTCGTATGATGATTGAGGTACAAAACAGACCTGTTCTAAAGTAATTATTTACTGAAAATGTTCTCTGTATTGACCAATACGACACAGTACAATACATTCAATGCAACTCATTCAGCTTTTTTGATGTGTAGGCATATTCATATTAAATAATAAGATCTCATTCTTACAGTTTACAATGATCCGGTAAGAAAACGTCACTGAAAGACAGCAAACATTATTCTCGCCAACTCAGAACTTTAAAAAAAAGCTCTTGTGGATGGAAAAAAAAGGGTTCAACGGATTGACCTGAGGGGCTTAAAATCAAATTGCTCTGGTATTGTACTCCCTCCTTTTTGGAGTTCTGCCGGTAAGCTCCTTATTGATACACATGTGCTGAGACCACCCATACCTGGGGCTCATCCCTCTGTGAGACTGCCGGTCGTCCGAGAGGCGGGGGAAAAGACACAGTTCTACTCCATTCGAAAGCTAATGCCAAATCCCCCGGGTGAGATTCTGTCTCCTGACTCAATAAAATAATTAGCTTTTTTGCTTGGGAAGGCTGTTAATCAAGCCCCGTTACATATGCGCGAAATGTATTTCCCTTTATCCCATGGCACGGCTACCGCTGCCACTTTTTTATCTCTCAAAGTCACCGGTGCGCACTTCCACCATCGCCTTATTAAAGCGAAGGAGATAGATCAAAAAAAGAGCTTCTTTTAATTTAGTGTTTAGTCTACACGAGGAAAGATTATTCATCTGAGAATGAAAAGTAACGCTCGTATCAGCAGAACAGCCACAATTCTGACGTTTTTATATATTTAAATAAGTCGCATTTTTATATTCCAGCATTCGCTATGACAATCTGATATGTGCTGATCCTCTTATTTAAGTAGTCATATGATGCATTTTCATGGTTTACTCTTTTCGATAGAGAGTAATGCAGCTGTTTGTGCATGCGTAAGAAAATTACGGAGCTCAAAGTCAGCCAAAGAAGGATTTTTTATGTTTTATTATTATTATTTTAGGGTTTTTTCCCACCTTTTATTGTAAAGTATTATGTACAGGACAGAGAGGAAAGCATTGGAAGCAGAGAGAGGGGAAATATTGGCATAGGACCTCCAGCCGTGAATCGACCTTGGGTTACTATGAGCATGGTGCTATACGCATGTCGGCACAGTTTAATGACTAGGCCACTGCTATTCAATTAGTTTGTCATGGGGGCCAGTTTATGAAAAGCATCCCAAATGAGGGGGCAGAGAAACATGAGTGATGACACAACAGCATATAAGAGCCCATATGTTGTATTTTTGCTCCTTAAGACACACCAACGTTGTATTTTTCTACATTAAAATGTTAAAATATTGTATTTTGAAACTACATAACATCACTTCTTTGTACAATAGGCTGTTTTTTTACAAATATTTTCAAATGTTGTATTTCAAAGCACAACAAAAGCAGTGCATTGCTTATGTAGGCTTCTTCTACATTCAGACACATTCATATGTTGTTTTGAACTGCATAACAGTTAGGGATGCAACAATTACAGATTTTGGATGCATGATTATATAGTCTAAAGAATAATCATGGTTTCACGGTTATCACGTCTAATGTAAATTTTAAGCTTTTATTAGGTAAGTATTTAAATGAACGGTTGTTATCATATACGTTTATACATAATCTTTTTAATAATTTGTAATAATACGTCTAACATATCTTTTGTTTACATTGCTCGGAGAGCCGCTATGGCGCTAGATGTTTTCATCTTGGTGTGTCTGGAAGGCAAGAGCGCACCGCTCCGCTTGCGCACACATATTGGCATATTCCTACATTGGAAATAGCGAATATGCATGCGAAAAGACGCAATATGTGAATGGCCTGCTGCTATGGTTAATCCAGTGTGCGTGCGTATCCTTGGTGTATAAGCTCAGAACTTTAAACTAGCGCACGGGTGGCATAACTTTGTTTAGTTGAAGCAGTTTCGATCTGTGCAACAGTATCCAAATGTTTTCGGCTGTTCGCGCCACTCACACGCTTAATGTCAGGTTAACTCACGCTCTGTGCAGCCTTCAACTGCAGCTCGTGCTGTATTAAACAGACACACGTCACTTCATAACTATAGTGGCCATTTTTCGACGGAACTAAATTTATTTTTAATGTTTTGGTCACACTATTTGGAGGGCCCAAACAAATAGGCAGTCAATTGAATAGCCTTGGACTAGGCTATCGGCACTGACTGACTTGTTTTTTTGCTTTGAGGTAAAAGCTGATTAATGAAATTCTCTATTACATATCTACGCTACTTTGTGGAAAAATAATGGCATCACAAGAAGCCTGGCTCTGTTTTCTACATCAGTGGTTTTCAAAGTGGGGACCCCCCGAGGGGTCATGTGACAATGAAAGGGGGTCGTCTGGTGATTTCCAAAAGTCTATTTATTTTTATTAAACCATAAGAATTACCATATTTTCCATAACCTACAGAAGAGAAAAAAAAGTTGTTTATAGTTACTATATACTTTATAGTTACTTTAGTAGTTTATAGTTACTAGTTCTATTGGATTAGGACCAATGGGATAATTACATTATATTAAAGACACAGCAATTGCGTCAGATGCAGCAGCTTGATTTTATAACACCAGGTTAAACTTTCTGGCACATTTACAGCACTGACATACATAAAAAAATAAATAAACAAAGAACAGACTTGGGTCTGTTGGTGTGTGTGTGCATTGCATGCAAGGTTTCTATATGTATAACCACCTCAGAGGATATTGGGGGTTGCGAGTCACTGGCATTGTTATTTTTGAGGTCACGGGCTGAAAGGTTTGGGAACCCCTGTTCTACAACATTAAAGGTGCAGTGTGTAAGTTTGCCACTCAGTGGTTGAACTAGGTATTACATTCCTGGATCAAAACTAACACAAGTGCAGGTTGCCAGATTAAGGAGTGAGTCTGACTTGAGTTGTGTTCTAGCAATGGCACGCGTTAGAGGGAATATTTTCCATTTTTTGTCAGAATAAACCCGGTTTTCTCCAGGTGCTCCGGTTTCTTCCACAGTCCAAAGACATGCACTACAGGTGAATTGAATAAGTTAAATTGGACGCAGTGTATAAGTGTGTGTGTGAATGTGAGATTGCATGGATGTTTCAGTACTGGGGTTGTGGCTGGAAGGACATCCGCTGCTTAAAACATATGTTGGAATAATTGGCGGTTCATTCTGCTGTGGTTATCCCTGATAAATGAGACTAAGCCGAAGGAAAACTATTGAATGAATGATAATCACTACATATTCTACCATAACCATTTCCATTCTATACGTCATCATACTCACTTTTGAGTCATTGCCTTGTTGTCTAGGGATTTTTCTCTTAAAATTGGTGTAAAGGGAACATCTTTTTGGATTTAAGGGTACACATAGAAACAAAAATTATAGGTTTTTGCTCAAACCTTAAAAGTGGCTAACTGTTCAGCCTTTAATAGATGATCTGTTTGTTTTTCTGAGCTAAAAAAAAACTTCAGAGACACATTATGAAGACACCAGAGACTTCCATATTGTCAAAGGTATCGCCGTATGACCCGTTTGAACACCGTCAAAACATTTACAAGCACTTTAACAAACAAAAGCAGAGAATGGCAAGACGAGAATTAACAAAAGAGTGAAAGGAGCCGATGTCGACAAAAAGTCGACTGACAACAAGGTGGTGTCGCTTCATCTGATGACTGTTTGCAGCTTGTGGAGGCTCTAAAATATGGAGCGTTAATGCAGGTCCTGACACATCTGCATGTTTCTGTCTTACCCCCTTCTAGAACAAATAGAAACCAAGTCAAGAGGTTAAACTAAGCATGTAATTAATGACTTCACAGCGATACATTCCTCCCCGCTCTCCTTCTTCCTCTAATTAATGTGACATTCTCTGTTTTCGGCCAGTGTGCTGTCTTTGCTTTCTCTTGGGTGAATCAGTGATGTAATTAACAGTGTTTGAGGGACTTTAGCTTTCTTTCTTTATGCGATGTGGAAGCATAACTGTTGGAGCCAATGTAAAATACTAATTCACAAAGAGCACTCGGTAAACATTACAGAGAACTTAAAAGTCACGTCAACGCAAAATATATGACAGTCTGTCAGGTGGAATACAAATTGTATGGGTATTGCAGCTCCAAAACATTGTAATAAAAGTAACCCATACATGTCTTATGATGTTTATTTTTTTTAGGTGAGGAATAGACTGGAAAATTACGGTATATTTACATAATAATAACATGCTAAATATTTATATTTATTTAAATAATAATATAAGGGAAATATATTTTTCACATTTGTATAAATTCACATAATTTAAAAATGACCAGAAATCTTGTACTATGCATGTCAAGTCAGCAGTTTTTACTTTTTTTTTTTTTTTTTAAACAAAATGGATATTATGGTATTGTTATAAGTAGGGACGTCCCCATCGGGTTTTTTTCCTGTTGAGTCAAGAGTCCAAGTCATTTGAAGTTGAGTATCTGCCGATACTGAAACCCGATCCGATACTGCTATAATACATAAAAAAGAATAAAGAGGAGCGAAGAAACAGATCCAGAATGTTCCTTATTTCTTATTTAATTCACATTATTTTAACATTTAACACTTCTGTGTGGTAGCTTGAACAATCAAGTAATATAACACCAATTCTTTACTTTTGGACTTTAGTGCAACAGTAAATATAAAAAAAAACTAATATTAAAAACAAACAGCACCTCAACTTAAAATACCCGGCAGGCAATCCCAAGTACAGACAATTTAGCTAATTCAATTCACCTATACCACATGTCTTTGGACTTGGACTGTGTGGAGAACATGCAAACTCCACACAGAAATGCCAACTGACCCAATTGGGGCTTGAACCAGCAACCTTCTTGCTGTAAGGCGATTGTGCTACCCAGTGCGTCACCGTGCTGCCCCAATACAGATTTATACTGTATGATTTTACTGATCATTATGACTTATTTCACTTCTTAGTTTCCTAAGGATAGTCACTTATTTATCAGAGGTCACCACAGAACCAACTAAACCCTTATTGGAACATGAGCAAATCATACTAAAATGAAGGAATAATATCTAAAAATTTATATGAGTTAGCTACTAAATCAAACAATTTTGAAGAGATATTTTGCTATACACTACACCCAGGAACAGCTGAAAAATACTTTACGTCTGAAAAAATCTGATTCCAACACAGACAGTTGTGAAAACAGCTCATAAATGCAGGTATCTGATGAAGAATCCAGCCTTCTGTTCTTCAGGGTACCATAAAAAAAGCCCCATCTCGGATCTCCTTTCATCCTGCCTGACCCATTGCGGGCCACATTCCTAATACATAAGCCCATCTCTGGACATTGTAGGGGAATCCAGCAACAACCAACAAAGCGATCAATAAAACATGCAGGACCAGGTGTTCAAAGCCATGGTAAACGCAGCTGACGCGCAGGAGAGGCCTATAGACGTGTGTGTTTTGGCAGATGTGCAGCGAGGTAATGAGACGCACACACAACACAGGCCACAGTAGGTGGAGCGAGACTTGGGTTTGCCGAGCGCACCGCTCACGGAGAACAGAGAAAGACGATGGCCAAGTGGAGAAGTAAATCAGCAAACCTACATGTTATGGGGTCGGACAGTCACTAAATCACGACTCTGAAGAGAAAGACTCATTTTAGGCTGTATTTCAAGTCTAAAACTAATTCAAATCAAGAACTGAAATGACTGTCCCAGGAGAAAGCTGTAGAAAGGAAAAAAACGAGGAAAAAAAAAACAAGCACATACTTCTAAAATTACATTTGACGCCAGATACACCCGTGAGTACCAGCGGATGCATTTTTCATAGCCCTGTGTGTGAAGATCTGCTTTTTTTCGTTATTCTTGAAGTCTCTCTCACAGGTTAAAAACAGCTTTAATTGGGTCCAGAGGATACAACATAGCGCTCTCTTCAAAAAGCGTAATTGAAATTAAGTCAAGGCATCCGCTGCTTGACACAATCGGCTTGTTGGAAATGACTGAAGTTGCATTATTGTCAACAGACCGGTTCGAGAACGTACGGCTCGTGAGTTTGGAAATAAAATCAAAGCAATCGAATACATTAGGCTTCTGCTGGTATTTAATATCCTTGTTGTGATTAAAGCTTTCATCGTCCATTTTCTTTCTTCCTTTCAGAGGCCGCCACGGTGGAATGAAGCGCCAACTATTCCAGCATATGTTTTACTCAGGGAACGCCCTTCAAGCCGCAACCTAGTCTTGGGAAATACCACACTCATTCATACACATAAATAATGGACAATATAGTTTATTCAATTCACTTATAGACCTTTTCAATTTGGTCATAGGCCCATGAAGATTTCCTGCCTGTTATCAAACTATTTCATACCTGTAACAAGAGGCAATTCAATCATAGTTTAATGTCAAAACAGCTGTCATAACATTACTTATCAATATGAGGCTCTTTTTGGATTCTCGAAAGCTATAGACATTAAAAAATGTAAAACTGGAAATACGTTGGGAACGTTGTTTATGTTTATATGCCTCAAAATGGTCTATACTGCATGTCTTTGGACTGTGGGAGAAACCGGAGCACCCGGAGGAAACCCAGACGCCAACACTGGGAGAACATGCAAACTACACACTAAAATGCAAACTAGTCCAGCCGGGACTCAAACCAGTGACATTGTTGCTGTGAGGCGACAGTGCTACTTATAGTTTATCGGAAGACCAGGGGTTTTCAAACTGTGGGTCGCACAGTGAACAAAGGTATGCCTGCACGCACGCACGCACGCACGCACGCACGCACGCACACACACACACACACACACACACACACACACACACACACATACACACACATATATATATATATATATATATATATATATATATATATACGATACATTTTCAGATCAAACCAAATCTAAAAAGGAGCCACACAGAAAATATGATCAGTCCTACCTCGTTCTTGTATTGCAAGCAGAGGTTCAGAGGGTGAGCATTGCCTTTTCTGCTTAAAGAGCTTACAAGGGCTAGCATGAAACCCTGAAAACTTTAACGACACATGACAACAAAACATTCTGAATATGTCAACAATAGTATCTTCTAAAAAAAGAATAGAGTATTTATGTGAACAAAAAATGATCACAGTTACAGCCAGCATCCCACAAAAAGCACTTTGAGCCTCATTTTGTGCATATCGAATGGAAAAATCCAAAAAGGCCCACACCGCATATATTTTGACTGCTTTGAATGAATACATTTTTCCCCCATTTTTCCATATTAAAATATTATGGTGGGTCTGTTAAAAAAAAAATAACAGGGTGAGAACGTGGTAAGGTCTGAAAGCATGGTAGAAACGTGGATCCTGGACTGCTTTTGTTGATTTACGGAAGGCGGTGGGTGGGTCAATCGGTGCTATTGAAAACACTATAGGTTGGGTTTAGTAAAAAAGGAGGGTGGGTAAGTCGACCGGTCAATTAGTCAGTCAGTAGAAAGCGGTGAATTCATGTGAGAAGAGCACTCGTGAGAGAAATTTGAGATCTCAAAAAGCGTACACAGCATCCTCTGGTGGATTCGCGAAAATAAAAACTGCAAAAAAATGTAGCTCCTGGGATGTATTTGGAGCTCTCCCTAAATGTATATAGCGGTACGTTTTTATAGAATAAGCCTGGGTTGATTCACATTAAAACATTCTAAAAGTTTCAATAATTATTATTAAAGGTTTTTTTTTTATTTAATTAAATATTAAAGGTAATCATTAATTATTCAATGTATTTTGAAATGCCCACCATTTCAATATTGTTCGTTATCATGTAATACTGAATTAATAACTATCGTCAAATAACTAGAATCTATGTTTTCACAATAACAACAGCAATATCATCATCATCTTGTCAGTCAAAGGGTTAATTAGGATGTGAAGTATTGAGCAAACATGCATTTTTGAAGGTGACTATGAAGTGCCCCCCCCCCCCCCCCACTCATCATTTATCATAATTACTCGACGCAGAAATTAGAACCGGCCCCTGTTCAGATTTTTCCATCATGTATGTTTTCTTT
This sequence comes from Danio rerio, assembly GCF_052040795.2. Taxonomy (NCBI): domain Eukaryota; kingdom Metazoa; phylum Chordata; class Actinopteri; order Cypriniformes; family Danionidae; genus Danio; species Danio rerio. Next base: position 6,547,661 of record NC_141024.2, read on the forward strand.
AGACCTCATCATTGCTAAGCGAATTGGCTGTCAGTCATCTCAAACATCGCTGTCCTCAATCTATAAAACCCCTGAGGTGGGAGAGAGGGAGAGGATGAGAGATAGAGATGCTTATGGTCGGGATTAAAATAAATAAATAAATCAATCCATAAACAGAAACGAGTGTTCTCATAAATGTTTGATGACATCCGTATTGATTGCAGGCGTTTGAAGCTAAACAAGTGTATCCCGGATCCTGCGCAGAGACCCATAATTGAATGTGAAATGTCTGGATGGAAAAGACTTTTGAAAGAAATATTACTTCCAAGATCTAATATGTGTGAGGTTTTTTGTCAAGCATATTATTAAGTGGCTAAAAATGAGGGCAGGACTGAATTGCATCTATTAAGAGTTAATTAGGTTATAGAAATGGGCTGACAGGTGATTAAAAGGAAGCTGAGGACCTTTCTGATGAAGACGAATGAAATATGAGGTGTGATGTGTAATAAAAAGGGTCATTTAAATTTTCCTATTGACTTTCGTCATTTTAACTGTTTTGGTTTCAATTTTGGGGATAGTTCAGATGAAAATTACGATGTTGATTTATTGACTTGCTCTATTGATCTGCTCCCCTTCAGGCCATCCGAGGAGTAGGTGACTATTTTTCTTCAGTAAAATTTCAAAAGAAATTTTTAGCTAAAACTGTGGTGAATTATAAAGTACAAGGAATAGGCTACTGTTGCTTTGTAAGTAAAATAAAAAATAAAGCATAAAATTAAAATGTGAGAAAATATTTGGGCAAACTTACCCTTTAACTAGAGAAAACTGTTATTGTTTAGATTAGAGGAAAGTGTTACCATACCATACCATGCCCTACCCTACCCTACCAAGCCATACCAAACCATCCCCTACCAAACCATTACACAGCCTACCATACCCTACCAAACCATACCCTATCAAACCAAACCATACAATCCCAAACCATACCATACAACATCACACCATACCATGCCATATCAAACCCTACCCTATCAGACCATGCCATGCCATGCCATACCCTACCATACCATGCCACATCAAACCATACCAAACCATACCATACCATACCTTACCATACCATACCATACCATACCATACCATACCATACCATACCATACCATACCATACCATACCATATCAAACCAAGCCATGGCATACCATACCAACCCATACCATACCATACCATACCATACCATACCATACCAAGCCAAGCCACGGCATACCATACCATACCAACCCATACCATACCATACCATACCATACCATACCAAGCCAAGCCAAGCCAAGCCAAGCCAAGCCAAGCCAAGCCCAGCCATGGCATACCATACCAACCCATACCATATCAAACCAAGCCATGGCATACCATACCAACCCATACCATACCATACCATACCATACCAAGCCAAGCCACGGCATACCATACCATACCATACCATACCATACCATACCATACCATACCAAGCCAAGCCAAGCCAAGCCAAGCCAAGCCAAGCCAAGCCAAGCCAAGCCAAGCCAAGCCCAGCCATGGCATACCATACCAACCCAACCCATACCATACCATACCATACCATACCATACCATACCATAACATACCATAACATACCAAACCATGGCATAACATACCATACCAAGCTATGGCATACGATACCAAACCATACAATACCAAACCATATCATACCGTACCATGCCATATCAAACCATACCAAACCAAACTAAACCAAACCAAACCAAACCAAGCCATACCATACCAAACCTTACCATATCAAACCATGCCATACCATACCATACCATACAATACCACAAGAGGAAAACCCGGGCAACCACCCAAAGTCAATGCTTAAGCACCCAAAGCCCCCTCTGAACGGGCCTGATTGGGGGATAAGCAAATCTTCCTAAATTGTATGAATGAGATTTTATGAATTCAAACAAATTATCCACTAAATCAAAAACTTACGAACTGCCATGAAATTGTGTTGAATCAGTTCATAAACTAAAAATCAGAAGCAAAAATCAATCAATATTCAGAAAGGATAGACAGTAATTTATTAATTAGATATTAAATGCTTTCACACACAATTTTGAAAAGACTTGACATTACCCAAATGAATGATCATGATTAAACTGGTCACAATTTACAACACGTCTAATCAGTTATTATTAGTTAATATTTACTTGTGTGAACTAAGAATGAACAAATAATTGTTAATGTTAATCGTCATACTAATGCCTCATTAACATCTACATTCACGCTTATTAACATGCACAGTGAGTTAACATGAACTAACTATGAGCGACTGTACTTTCATTAACTAACATGAACAAGCACTGTAATACATGTATTGTCCATTATTTGTTTATGTTAGTAACTAACAGAAACTAATACAAGCTTATTGTCTAGTGTTAGCATTACACTTCAGTTATTGCTTAAGAGACTCATAATTCATGTTGAAAATCATATCTAGAGGAAGCCACACATGTAACGTATGGAATTCCAATTTGTTGCTGGATGAAAAATTAAAGAGTTATGAAATACTCATCAAGCGTGTTGTTTACTCGGCCCTGACCTCTGACCTGTGTGTGGTGGCGTCGGCCGTGTCTCCGTGTTTGTTCTCAGCCATTCTAATGTCTTCTAGCACAGCTTCCTCTGTCCGGGTCTGTGTTCAAACATTACTGCGGGACACAGCTAGAAGAGATTACACACACGCCTCTGCAGCCCGAGAGCCTGCTTTATTTACCAGAAAATGTAAGAGGGTCACATCATGACACACACACACACACGCACACAGCCTGACAAATACACTTCCTGTAGAGGTCAGTATAGTAACACCACAGATTAGACATTCACAACACTGTACATAATCACAGCTCACCTGAAAAAAGACAGGTGTCTGTCTGTCTGTATATCTATCTATCTATCTATCTATCTATCTATCTATCTATCTATCTATCTATCTATCTATCTATCTATCTATCTATCTATCTATCTATCTATCTATCTATCTATCTATCTATCTATCTATCTATCTATCTATCTATCTAACTGTCCATCCATCCATCCATCCATCCATCCCTTTCTGTATTTCTAAATACACATCTGTCTTTCTGTTCTGCCATCTATCCATTTTTTTCTATCCATCCATTAAGCTATCTATTCATCTATCTATCTTTCTATTTAACTGACTGTACATCCATCCATCCATCCATTCATCCATCATCTATGTCTAAACATACGTCCGCCCAACCAATTATCTACCTGTCCATTTAACAGCTTGTATGTCTATCCATGTATCTGTCATCAATTTGTCCATGCATCCATCATCCTTCCATCCATCCATCCATCCATCCATCCATCCATCCATCCATCCATCCATCTCTTTAACTGTCCATCTAACCCTTTCTGTATTTCTAAACACAAATCTGTGTTTCTTTACTGCCATCTTTCCTTTTCTATCCATCCATTAAGCTGTCTGTCTGTCTGTCTATCTATTTATCTGTTCATTTAACTGACTGTCCATCAATCCATCCATCCTTCCATCCATCCATCCATCCATCCATCCATCCATCTAAACACAATTGTTTTTCTGTTTGCCATCCTTTTTATCCATCCTTTAAAAGAATCTGTCTATTCAACTCCCTACCTGTCTATTTAACTACCTGTCCATCCATCCATCCATCCATCCATCCATCCATCCATCCATCCATCCATCCATCCATCCATCCATCCATCCATCCGTTTAGCTATCCATCCATTTTTTATCCGTTCATTAAACTTCTGTCTAGCCGTCTATCTATCTGTCATCTGTCTGTCTCCATTTGACTGCATGTCTCTTGATCCATCCATTTATCTACCCATTCATCTATTTCAAAACTTCAACAGATCTTGGACAAACCTTGCTTCAGTTTAAAAATATATGTTATACAGCTACAGTATATAAAATTGTTTGAATTTCCAGTATTTTGTATTCCCTAACATGAATTTACCCCGAATTCTACTATTTAAAAAAAAAGACACTGACTGACATTTCAACTACTGTTAATAAAGCATTAATATCACTGTTATAAGCAAGAAAACATCAAATTTTGAGTGATTGTTTAACAGTAATTTTAGATTAAGACAAAACAAATCCTTCTGTGTTGAAAAGAACTCCAAATGAATCAATCATTACAAATTATTTTTGGACTAGCTGATTTTTACATACCACATTTCCCATCAACAACTCTAAAAGTACCACAGTATGACTGTAAGATCATATAACTGTGTTACGGCTCGGCTGTAATTCTCTTTCATAAGGGTGCCCTTAAAAGACAAACACTAGACAATTTCCCCAACACCTGCTTTAACAAAGCCGAGAGCTAAAACTGTAACAGACGTCTGTAAATAGCACAGTAATACAGCATCTCTTCATGCAACCACGCAGGCGTAATGTAAAAAGCTGATAGAAAAATGCTGCAGCTAAAAGGGAACTGTGTGATTTCTTTTGTTAATTAATTCCATACCTGTCATTGCTCTCAACTCCACAATCTTGACACATTCTGCGTACATGTGTATGCCACATATTTCAGGGGTGGGGAACGTGGCAAGTATGTGCGCATCGTACAACAGAAAGTGTATCTATCTCTTTCTCGCTCTCTCGCTCGGATTTTAATTGCAAGGTGCAAAGTGAAATGGCTTCACTCCCCGACAGTGTAAAGGAAGCAGGGTGTCAAGTGCAAGTTGTGTGTGTGTGTCTGAGTATATGTGTGTGTGTGTGGAGTGACAGACAGAGAAACGGGTGAGCAGGTCCCCAAGGTGCACTCCAAGGAGCAATAGATAAAGATTCCCTTAGGAAATTTTTCTCATTAGTTCTCAGACACACTTCGGTAATTCTGTAGTGTCAGGTTACCATTTGTCATGAGATCTTAAAAAAAAAAAAAAGCGGGGGAAAAGAAAATGTCACTCTCCATGCTTTGGTTCTTTTATTTGGATATGTCACCTCTGTAAAAAATTATAAGCCCTGTTTGGTTTCAAACAAAGGCTCGATGCACAGTTTACCCTGTTGCCAAACGCAGCGTGCAACATTTATTGGGCTGCCGCTGTGATAATCCGGTCTTTAATGAATAAATATGAGGCATTCTGCATGTGGTAAATTGTTAATTGTCTTGTTTATTGTTCTGGGTTGCAGTTAGTCTATTGGTTAAAGCTCTACACGTTAACACCGATCAGCCTGATGTAGAAACCAAAGAGTTACGGAGATCATAATCTTGCTGTATCACCGTTGTGCCCCTGAGCAGGGCGCTTAACCTAAGGTCAGCCTGCTGGGACTGTCCATGCAATTAGTGCACTGCGAGTCACTTTAAATATAAAGATTCTGCTAAATGGCGACTGGCTAACTACATCTGCTCCAAGCACAATTTTCCCCTTCGTGAACGTGTAGGGCTTTGTTTAAGGTCATTGTGAAATCTTTAATACATTATAGAAGGACTACTTTCAAATGAGTCATACTTGAAGACGGTTAATAAAGACGAGATATATGCAGGAGCGCGCATAAACAATTCTACGTTAATGCGATATTAAAATGATACATTTCAACGTCGCTTGGCAACCGTAAACATTATATAGTTTGACTAATTAGCTACATTACTTGGATAAATTGTTTTTTGTGATTGCTGCTAATAAATGTAACTTAAACTTCTAAGTGTTTGTAAGAAGCGACTGATTATTTATGATATTAAAAAGTATAAAATCAATTCTCAGAAATAATTTAAGGAAAACTTCTCGTGTGTAATTTGATTATAATCAAGCACACTGAGTTTGGATATATTAATGTCAAAGCATGCAGATGATATAAAGTATTAAATGTGCATTAATATAAATGTGCAACAATTTAATGAATATACATAGAATATATATATATATATATATATATATATATATATATATATATATATATATATATATATATATATATATATATATATATATATATATATATATATATATATATATATATATATATATATATACTTTTTATGCTTATACAAAGTACATTAATTGCAAGTAATATGTCTAATATATATATAAAAAAAAAATTTAAATGCCGAATTAAATGTTCCATTGGGATTCAGAATATACATATAGGAGTGAATCTTTTAGTATCATGAAAGGATTATTGTTCTAAACATGCCTGACAAGGCTTTCTGATATACACTAACTGGCCACTTTATTAGGTACACCTTATGAATACCCCGCTGGACCCCCTTTTGCCTTCAAAAGAGCCATAATCCTTTGTGGCATAGATTCAACAAGGTACTGGAAGTATTCCTCAGAGATTTTGGCTCATATTGACATGATAGGAACACACAGTTGCTGGAGATTTGAATCCATGCTTTCATGTTTTGATGCCAAATTCTGATTCTACCATCCAAATGTTGTTGCAGAAATCGAGACTCATCAAACCAGGCACTGTTTTTCCATTCTTCTACTGTCCAATTTTGTTGAGCCTGTGTGAACTGTAGCCTCAGTTTCCTGTTTTTACCTGACAGGAATGTCACCCGGTGTGGTCTTCTGCTGCTGTAGCCCATCTGCCTCAAGGCTAGACATGTTGTGCATTCAGAGATGCTCTTCTGCAGACCTCAGTTGTAACAAGTTATTATTTGAGTTACTGTTGCCTTTCTATCAGCTGGAACCAGTCTGGCCATTCTCCTCTGATCTCTGGTATCAACAAGGCATTTGCGCTCACAGAACTGCCGCTCACTGAATATTTTATCTTTGTCGGACCATTCTCTGTAAACCCTAGAGATGGTTGTGCGTGAAAATCCCAGTAGATCAGCAGTTTCTCAAATACTAAGACCAGCCCGTCTGGCACCAACAACCATGCCACGTTCAAAGTCACTTAAATCACCTTTCTTCCTCATTCTGATGCTCGGTGTGAACTGCAGCAGATTGTCTTGACCATGTCTGCATGCCTAGATGCATGGTGCTGCTGTCATGTGATTGGCTGATTAGATTTGCATTAACGAGCAGTTGGAGAGTTGTACCTAATAAAGTGGCCAGTGGATATAGAAAACTGAGTTCTATTTTGCAATTTATATAATAAAGTAAATACATGTTTTTTTGCTCAGAAGAAAAAGCTAAATTAAACAAGACATTATAATATATGGAAGACAACAGTCTTTAACCCATATGCAGTATACGAAAGAACTAACAATAGAGCAAAATAAACGGTTTTACCTTAAATGAACCACATTCTATGATGAACACAGGCTGTTCTGAACCTAAGGCGATCAGTGTTTGAGTGGGATTCTGAGTGCAGGACGTTTTTATTGCTCCGTTTGTCCCATTAATCCTCCCGCCACAAAAGCGCCTCAGTTTCCATGTCACTTTACACACAAGGCCTTACCAAGATAAATGAATTCCTGAGGAGGTACTAGTTTGAAAGAGGAAAGATCTATCCTTTCCACAGCTCTTGACACAAGTGAGATACAACAGAGGAAAAAAATTGCACCACACTCTCCTTTGGAAGACCGACTGGACACTTCGTGACTAGGGAAACAGTGGAGGAACAAAAGCAAGAGCCTGGCTCTTTATGAATTCTGCATCGCAATCAATATCAGCCCTCCTTCCTGGGCCAGGAAAATAATGAGTCATAAAAAAATCATGATATTCATTTCCTGAATAATAATAACAGACAGAAAACACAAGCTTCTGTTATCCCGCATGAGAATCGACTCCCTTTGAGTTACAGTGGGCCAGTGTGAGCCTATTAGAACCCAGTCTGACACGGATGTCCTTCAATGCGCTTGAGTGTATGCGACGCACCTTCAGGATCCAGTATAGGGAAACTAAAACCGTCCGACTCTCCCTCTGAGGTTATGCATGAGGTCAAATCTGCTCCCAGGTGATCATTTAAGGCCTCTCAACACAACACAGAATGCAGATTTCACCCCTTGTTGCATAAAGAGGGTTACACTGAGAGCGTCGGAAGGTCTCCAGTCTTCATTGCATATTTAAAAACACAGAGGGTCGGCGTAGGGCTGTTTGACCAGAGGTTCAGACGCATGCAAGCAATGGCTCATTCTTCATCCGACCTTGAACGAGGAAGGAACCCCCTTCTGATTTAATGCAGACCCCTTTACCGCATTACCAAACTGTTTTTATTGATATTGCAAGACTTGGTGCTCTTATTACTCTAAGTGTCCAGAGATGCACGCAGACAACGTGCTACTAGACAGGCCAGGAAAAACGATCCAACCCAAATGAACACCGGAGTTACTTAAAACTAAAGAACGGCCTCTGTGTTGTGCGGTAATTCAAGGACACGCTGTGTTGGAATAACATCGGTGGTTAAAGCTAGTCATTGATGATTTTTATTGCCTTGAGTTTAGCATACCCGTGTCAATATTTGGACTGGGAGTGAGTCTTGGGCCTCCCATTGCAAAAGGATGTGACCTTCCATTTGTCTGTGTCTATGTGATTTAACACCATCTGAAAAACAGATAAACGTGTCTCTGGCCTCCCTGCGAGAAGTTCCCGCAGAATAACAGGTAACCTGCTCCCCGCTGCTGCGGTTGCAGACAGACTCACAAAGACAAGAAATATGCACCCCCATTGTCGCCACCTAAAAGAAACAGCGGCTCTGAGGAGAAATAATTATTTAAGAGCACAAAAGCACATTATCAGTAAAACGACACTGCGACCAAACTAAAACCGGACACCGAGTTTGTGCGAAAATGCAGAATGAAAGAACTGGCTTCGCTTCAGTCGATGGGTGTGAATTGTCTGCACCCCACAAGTTGCTGAACAAGAAATGAAACTTACTTAACTGCAATTCAGCACAGGTAACGCATTCTAATAAACCGAGTGTTCCACCCTGAATCTTAGAATCTGTAAATGTATAAATGTTGACAGAAAGATGAGGGTGGTTCCTCTGGAATGTTCCAATTGCCATGGATCATTCAACAAGTATTAGTAAAAATCACTACCATCACCAGCATTTAGATTGTAGTCTGAATGCAAAAATTGCCATTTGTTACAAGTAAACATCAGTGAATTTTGGTGAAAGGAACACCATAGAGTTGTTAGCTTAAAAAAAATCTTAAGCATAAATCTGTGGATTAGACCATTTTCTCCTTATTAATAAATAAATAACATTCGGAATAACAATGCTACATTGGGTAAGACTGACCAAAAATTAAAAGGTTCTGATATGTCTAATGCTGTGTTCACACCACAAGCAGCACGCTCAAATAAACTGTGTTATTCGCGCGTAAAAAGACGCGTGAACATTTTGAGTTCACTGACTGAATTCGCGCGTCAAATTCGCTTCATTCGCACGTCAAATTTACGGATTCACTTCATAGAAAGGGCTTCTGTCTGCTTGGTGACTCTAGCTTCATTGCTAAATGGCTAACATGGATTTTATTGAGAGAATGAGTGTCTGAGTCCACTAGATATTTTTAGAGGTGCACCCAGCTCTGTGAGTTCATCAACTCCACAGAAACTTAACCTTGGTGATGGAAGCTTTCAGCGATGCTTCCGACTGAGCCGAGCCCAGTTTGATCAACTGTTTTCTGGTGTCAGCAGGAGCATTTCACCCCAGGACACCTACAACAGGCGCTATGTCATAAGCAAGCCAGTACAAGAGAAAGCACCTGATTGATTAATGCGGCACAAATGTCCACTGAAGTACAGATTTTTCTACTAGAGCGATTCATGTCAAGCTAATCATCTGCGTCAGTCGCACCAGCCATGCAAAACGCTCAACTTGTGCCGATTTAGTTGCATGAATTGTGTCATTCACGCTGCCTCATTCACACGTATAGTGCTGCAGGATGCCTATTTGCAACTTTGCATTGACTTAACATTGACTTAGCATTGACTTAAGCACAGGCACTTGATGCTTCTTCCGCATCTGGTGTAAATGCAAAACTATAGTCTTAATTTAGCGCAATAATCATGGAACTGTGCTGCTGTGCCATGGCTGTAGTAGGTGCAACAATATTACGCAGCTAATTTAAAAGTGCTCCTGCTAGACTGAGAAATTGGCTGAACAGATTCAAACATGGTTAAACTCAACTGCTCAACTCTTTTAGACCTGCAAAAAAAACCCTATTTTCAAAAAAGTGGAGTGGTCCTTTAATAAAACACTACATGAAAGTGTACATTAAAGTACAGCAATCCCTCTGTTCTAGAAGACTATATTGTTACTCGTGTGGATGTTACTCGAAATCCTGTAGAAGTGTTCCCAATTTAAAGAACCAAACCTCTTTCTGTCTAACCTTGTAAGCTTATTGCAATGAGAGGCTATGCAAATGATAATGGCTAACTCTTCAAAATGGGAGCCACAGTTGGTGCATGCTATTTCACGCTAGACAGGCTTTTCAGGTGCCTGGACGTAGGGACACGGACAGGGTCTGCGATCAGGCCTTCATTAAGGATTTTGGTCCCTGGACATCTCAAGAGCTGACGGGAATAAGTGGGATGGAATGAGAGCGTGCACACATCCAAGGAAAATAAATGCGCGGACGTACACGGTGAAACACACATCTGGGAAAAACAAACAGGACAGGAGATATCGGGGGGAGGAATATGTTTGGGGATGAAAGGGGCAAGGCAGGAAAAGGTTAATGCCGATGTGTGAGTGCACATGACAGCGCTCACATCCCAGTGAGCACAAAAATGAATTGTCCAGGGACTTTCATCTTCATATTCACTGGCCTCGTTGCTCCCCTCTCCGTTCAAACTTCAAATTTATTGCCGGGCTTCGCAGAGGCAGAAATGACCTTGGAAGGACCTCGCAGTCATCTCTTCTACTCAAACGCTACTTAATTAGCGACACCGCGGTTTAGGGTTTGCCAAATCATTGGATACAATAATCAAAACGAGGCTTGTCAAGGCCGGATACAAGCCACTAAGCAAAACTAAGCTCATCTCGGGCAGATACTGAGGGGAAAATAATTACAGCAGGAACATGCTTACAATCAGACACACTGGGAGAAAAAAGGAGAGGTAGAGGAAACGGTGAGAGAAGGCCAGAGAAGTTCACACCATCAAGGAAATCACCTTGATGAACTGGGGAAAGCCAAAGAGAGGCAAAATGGAGGACTATGGCCTCCCATCACTCCGACAGTCTCCCGGTGACCTCTGGGAAAGCGTGTCTATTGTTCCTATTGACAGTCAACATCAAGCCGAGCTTACACCAGCTATTTAAATCACTTAACTTCATTCAAACCCCTCTCAACAACCAGCATGCCATCTCCTTTATAACTCATTTTCCAAAAGGAGAGGAAAAAAAAAGAATTATAATATGGCAATTTAGCTAAATAATTACCGCGTTTTACAGCTACGCCTACACAGCCATCGGCAGGCAAAGAGAAAGCTAATAATTCAATTTTTCGCTTTCTGTAATTGTCACCAAAGCACCTAAAGGTCGTATCACTCACCCAGAAAAAAAAAGCATAGCAAGTAACGGGTTCGATGAGGCTTTTTTTAATAGTGGCCATTTTAGACAACAGATTGTGTGCTATTGTCTCAAAATGGAGCTGCTTGTTGTCTGGTCTGAATGAGGTTGAAGCTCCATTTGGTACATGTTTTTTTTTTTTTTTTGGGCTGATGCGGTGTGGTGCTGGGATTTGCAGTAATTGTCTAATACCACAGTCGATATTAAAGTCATCGCGTGCCAAGAGCGAACACGTTGCTGCTTGACCCTGAGCCACTTTGGAGTAATCTAGTATTCAACCCAGCGTGTAATGACTGCTAGAGGTGTCAATCCAGTGGCTTTCTCTCTGTCTCTGTCTATAAAAATTGCCTGTGGACAGTGCGGTTATTTCCAGAGGGTCTGGAAAACGAGAAAGAGGATGAGTGGCAGCTCCTGTCCAGTGATGGCATCTTCTTCTGGGCTTCAATTTCTTTTAACCCCACTCACCCTTCAGCATCCCCTTCTGATTGGACACTTTCACCTTTCGGGAGGAAATGAGCGGTCCACAAACTGCTTTTGGTTGTTTAATGCTAATGAGGGCAGGACAGATACTTTAGGGAGGAAAGTTCATACACAATGTTTGGGACTGTGACACAATTAGCTTAACCCCATGGCCGCCTCTGACCGCTCCGATCAATAGGCTTTACCCAGGCGGTGAACCATCCATGATGACTATGAGGAGTTTGTGTTGGAGGGACTTGCATGTTGAATAGGTCAAATTCTGCTAAAACGTGAGCTAGCTTAGCCTAATAAAAATGCTAATATGCTAACTGTAATGATGATACCCCCTAGTACTTGCTTTGCTATCTATAAAAAAGAGAAATAAGTTAACCAAATTTGTTGGAAATAAAAAATGGTCAGAAAGAAAGAAATGCATGACTGGTGCAATGGTACCAAGGGTTTTTACGGACCTCACCTCTACATAGAACGATGCCATGAACTTACTTCAGAAACAACCCCCAGAGCAACACAAGGTTAAATGCCTTGCTTAAGAAGACAATGGTGAGAGGTCACAGCCAAGCCCACACGTAATCTAAAAAAAAAACCCTCTCCATACCTCTAGTACACGAGATTTCCACACGTTTGTTCAGTAGTTAATCTGATAATGTGGAGAAAATACAGAAAAGTTTGGCGATTCAGGAAATCAGGTTAACCAGCAGCTTCAGGGGGTCTGCTCTGAGCTCAAAGGCCACGAGTCCTGCAAAGATTACCCTTAACACTAATTAAATACAACTGAACACAACAGCAATCAGGTGAGTTCGAACAGGGGTTTTCCTAAACACTACAGGACAGAGGCACTCCATGTCTAAAGTTGGCAATTCCAGGTATTAGTACCTTAAAGGACTCCACAGGTATAATAATATGCACCTATTAGATAAGGCATACAGATATAATTCAGAGGGTAGTGCTTCAGGTGTTGAACCATAAAGGTACACATTTTTATTGACACTATATCATCTTTAAGTTGTAATGTATACTGGAAATGAACTGGAAGGAAACCAGAGTGGTACTGAACAATTTCAGACAGTTAATGTCCTGTCCTTCCCACCAAACAATATAACACCAGTTCCCATAACTCCAAGTCGTGTTTGTGTCAGGAAGACAGGAAGGATGGACAGTAAAGCCAGAAGCCAATCAAACGAGGGACTAAGCAGTCAACACGTGCCTTCCCCCTCTTTTCCCTTGATCCCTCCACTCGGCCGGTAAAGCGGCACCTGTCACAGTGTTTGAGCAGATGTGGGAAAAAAACAGAGGCACTTCACAACACTGTCATTCACATTCATAATAGGCATTGCAGTATAAAGAGGGCCATTAGGGGCCCAACCTGGGAGCCATTAAATCATTTTAAATCGCTGTAACATCCCATTAGTGTCAGTGGTGAGACCACATAATAGTCTATATTATAGAGCGCAGCAGTGCGGCCCATTTGGGGTAAATCACAGGCTCTGGTGCAACTCCTTGGCCTACGAGTGTGGGGACACTTGTACAGAGGACAGAACTCGTGAGGACGACACTCAAAACTGATAATAGCTAGTTCGCTCACTCAAGGGTGGAGCAACACTGAAGCTGCATCTCTGATTTATCAAACCGCTTGTAGAAAATCTGCTGGCATCTTTTCAGCGGCCTGTGCATTTGCATAGTGGAAATGGAGAATTAACGATGTGCAAATGCAGGCAAGACAGAAAATTACGTATTTACAACAAAGCAAGATATTAAAACACTGGCTATTTAGAGCCTCTCGTAATGAGCTGTACGTGACAAAGGCAGTGTAGTCGGAATAATCTACGGTAAATGGTGCGTGCTGTTAATGTCTAAGGTGCGGACAGCGAGTGGGCAGTTAATTAAGGAAGATGAATACATTTGGATCTCTGGCAACACAACACAATTACAACCAGCGGCTTTCTTAAAACTGCTTCTGCTGCAGCCACTAAAGTGGTAAAACAAATAAGAACTGTGAAAGGACAGGCTTCAGTACTATAAGTGTGTGTGTGTGTGTGTGTGTGTGTGTGTGTGTGTGTGTACACATCTCATGTGAAATATGCAACTAGGGCCCTGCACATCTTTCGTCGTTTCCTCCAGATGATAAATCGCCCCAGTGATGGACCCTTCCACTGCCCTACGAATTTTTAAAGGAACAAAGCAATGATGAATGGAATAATGCCACATCGCAAGCAAACACCTCTCAGGCTGATAAAAAAGATTCACCAATGACAATTGGGGGACACCGGTGACCCGGGGAGCGGTCTTTGGGGTATGCCCCCCAGAGAAAGCCAGTGATGGAAGGAATCGCCATTAGGGGGAAGATTAAGTGGCCTTTCCTTTTTCCCCTCACTTAATTATACATGCAAGACTCGCCAAACCGTGCTGCCATAAAAAAAGGAGAAGGTAGGGTGGGGTGGGGGACTGGTTCTTTGTTTCAGCAACTCATGCCACTTTGATTGCTTATTGGCTGTCTCTCTTGACAACCTGCCGGCCACAGAAACAAATCCCATTGGCCACAGTGCACCTGTCAGGAGCAAGAGAGAGAGACGAGAGCATTCAGAAAACTCGAAGAGGAACTCTGGGATGGGTGGAGAAAACGAGCTGGGGAAAAAAAATGTTCCTGTCAAGCCTCGGTGCCTCAGGAGAAGAAAAAGTCTTATGTGGCACATCCAAAACTCAGCAGACAAACAATGAAGTGGACCTCTTCTACTTCTTATTAAAGAAACCGTGGTCCAACACAAGACCACGCCATCATTCAACTCCGTCAATCTTGCTCTCCGAGAGGTCTCGGCTGCAAAGTGCACGTTCAGAACTCTGCAGCTGGGTTTTTAAGGATCTTCCCACCCATTCCTTGTTTTTTCCTCATGACTAGCGGGGCGCACTGAAAAGAAGGGCGCAAAGAAAAAAAAACTGTCATTTCAAGACCGACAGTTCGCATCAAAAGTGGGCCACGAGATTACGACTTTCATGGCTCTTTGGGTAAATTTCCAATCCGTTCTGAACACATCCGACGTGTCAACTGAGAAACAACCCCCAACCCACCCCCCCTCAACTCTATCAACATCTCTGACGTATAAAACAGAAGCGCCCTGCAGATAGCAAACGTGAATAACGAACGACACTTTCATCAGGGTTGCGTGGAGGACAGAGTGAATAATTAAACACCACGCCTCGTTGATTCGGCCCACTCATCTTGTTTTATGGGAATAACCAGAAAGACTTCAAACGTGCAATGCCAGGAGTGCTTGACAAACTGAGGAATCAACAAGACCTGATATCGAATGCATAAACTAACACGAGGCTAAAACATTTATCCGTTCATTACCCAACTGACACAGCACAAGCACCTTAAAACATGCGAATGAATGCATACAAATGTAATATACGAATAAAATACAAAAGAGAAATGAAATATGGATGGTGCATTTGTCATATGGATGTCTGTTACAAAGAAAGATGTTGAATGGAAGTCTGCAACATCGACGCTGCCTGTGAAATCCTCCCCAAAAGATGAGGAGTATTTCAGAGCATAACACTGGGCGTACATCTATGTTGTATAAATATATCATCAGCTCTGCCTCTACAACGAGCGCAAAATAAGCTGGAGGATTTCGAGATTTTCGGCCTGTCCACTTAAATCTTTGAACATGAACAACCGGAATGACCTAAAACATTCAAACATGTGGAAATCACTGAATAACTTGTTGGAAACATTATAATTAAATCAAACAGCACAACTTTTGGTTCATGCAGAGTTGTAGCCGTCTAACGATGTGTGTAGAACAATACCGCATATCGAATAATTCCAACTAACTTCTCTTTCTTCCCTTTGTTCTTTTGTGATGCACTTTCTTCTCATCCTTCACATTCATTTTTCATTTTTATTTCCCCTTATTTTTTTCCATTTCACTTTCATTCATTCATTTTTCGGAATATGCAATGTTCAATCTCCTCCGTCCTTCCACCAGGATGCAAGTGCAAACACTAAGTGGAAGAGAGGACGTCGCTTCCTCGACATGAAACTCCATGCAAATCTGTATTAACATTTATGAGTGAAAAGCATTCATAATTAAACATAATCTGAGAGTGACGAGTCGAAAGTGACATTAATGGTAGAAATGAGATTGACACATATGCGCGCACACACTGCTAGTACCACAATTACGTAAAAGAAAAGAATGAAAAAAACTACTTAGAGCATGAAGGGCGTTAAAATGCTTCCTCGAGACAGCTGTAAGTCAGTCTGCCGTGTTTGTTTGAGAGGCATAACTGAAGTGTGGGAAAAGGGCAGGACTCCAACCCTTTTTTTATTTAACCTACTTAAACTTGTAAGAGAGTTGCGTGGATATTTATTCCTGAATCAGCGAACTGTCTCCACACTAGTCCGCTCCGTCATGTCATAAAGATTATCCATGCGGTGAACTAAGCAGACAGCCCAAAAAACAAAAGCCTTCTCGTCTGACTTGCCTGATTGCAGTTGATTATAAATTATGCAGTCATTGTAGGCCCACAGAA
Organism: Danio rerio; assembly: GCF_052040795.2. Taxonomy (NCBI): domain Eukaryota; kingdom Metazoa; phylum Chordata; class Actinopteri; order Cypriniformes; family Danionidae; genus Danio; species Danio rerio. The sequence goes on from NC_141024.2 coordinate 6,564,133, forward strand.
GAAGACATCTCCTCATCCCCAGTCAAGTGTAATTACTGCGGAGGTCTGCAGGCATCCGTGTGATCTCTGCCTGACAGAAACATTGACTGATGACCTTCCCTGTGAAAGACTCCCTGCTCGGGTCACCGGACCCCCACCTTCGACATCTCAATAGAGTCCTGACACTCGACTTTCAAAAACCTGATATTGACAAATCAAGAGCGTTAGTGCCGCATCCATGTCTCGCCCATCACTCACCATCACTTCCTGGGTGGGAGAGATGAGCGCTCTCTTTAGGGCTGCTAATTTGACACGGCCTGCTTGGCTCGCCATAATTGCTCTGTCACTGTCAGGCCTCGGACGGCCCCACTGTACGTTTTTTTGGACGTACAATTACGACGCCCGTTTACCGGGCACCATTACGCCGGGTGCCGCACCACCGCCGACATGCCTCATCAGAGCCAAGATGCGGCCCATTAATGAATGATGTTAGCATTTCTCTTAAAGTTAGCCTGCCGCTAATAAACAGCCAGTGTTCCATGAAGGAGCATCGCCGTTTGGTCTGACAAGATATTTATTGTGCATCTGACGGAGGAGGGCGGGCGAGATGGGGGAAGATATTAAGGGAGTTTATGGGCTATACAACTCTCGTGGACTGAACTATAGCAAAAAGCGAGGTCATTCTTCTTCGATGACACTTGTTCTTTCTTATCTTTCTCTCTGTGTGTGTGTGTGTGTTTGCGTGTGCAATGAAGAGGACTCCTGCCGTGACCTAATGGTGGTGGTATCCTCTAAAGAGCTCTTGTTTCCTGCCCTTCCCCCAGGGTGACACAACAGGAGCCATCCTTCCCGGGAGGGGTCAACATCCATCATGGCCCAAACACCCGCAACTTCCCGTTCTGAGGTAATTATACGCTGATCAGAGCCAGCCGAGGTGTCACCCTGCGGCGGCGGCGCACACAAACACACTCATAACCGAGTCGCCATCTCTGGGTGTCAACTCCTAGCTAGTGTCCGCCCAGCACTCTGTGAATGTGCGAGTCTCACTTTTGACTACGCACAGGCAAACTAATGAAGCCCAGAGCAACCAAGCTCAAACAGCAGAAAAAAAATGGCTCCTCATTAGAGAGCTGACAATCTAAAGTCCGACATGAAATGGACAGACTTTTACCGAAGGCCCACTGGGGGGGAGAATTCTGTATTTATATGGATTTAAAGTGTTTGGGGACCATCGCTTTGAAGCATTCGACAAAACATGGGAGTGAATGGAGGCAGATTGGATTGAAAATGAATACTGTTTTTAAATTTTGCGCAGAACAGACTGCATTCTGCCAACTCTTTTGTACTTTTCTGACCTCATGCAGCAATAAGCATTTTAGGAGTACGATCAATTTGAAACCCAGGGAATTTGTCCATCAAAAATGTGCATCTTGAATTATTTCTCATCCTTTAGAGCAAGTGCATAACACAAACAAGATAGTAGTCTTATTACTTTACATAGATGCTGGGCGGAGTTGAGCAACACTTGCATTACACAAACTGACTCTGCAAAAACGTGAAGGATATCCATTTGCACATATAACTTATTAATTGACTCTTTTAATTCTTTGTGCTGATGAAGGTTTTATCACTGTAGGGTTTTAAGTCCAAATTCTCTGTGGAAATACACATACGATGTTCAGAACTGCAGTGTTAGACTAATTCACCATTGATATTCTTCACATTATCCTGTCCTCTACTGAGTTTGTCTTTCATAGACATCCATCCATTTTGGGGGACTTGAATATTATTGTGATAATAGTAGTAAAAAAAAAAGCCTTGCCAAATATACTTGGGCGGCCGTTAATATACCTGGTCAGTGAAGTAAAGTACCAAATTACAAATACACATCCCTGTGATTCCTGTCCAATCAAACTGCGCATAGAAGGTAAATCACCTCATATTAAACTACCTCAAGGTTTATAATTGCAGCAGACTGTTTGGAAGAATTAAAAGTGTCCAAGAAGATACAATCTTTACACGCATTGACCAAGAGACTGTTTAGATGCATGTCACTGATGAGAAGATGACGGATGTTTACTGTATGACGAATTATATGGCCTTAAACGCCCAAAAGGCACAAGATGTCAACATGATGTCAGATTAACATTGTACCTCATTGTCATGGGGACGTTGCATTTTCTTTGGAAATGAAAATCCGGTTTACGTCAGGCTGACTTCAATGTCTAACGTCCAACATGAAATCAACTAAATATCAGCATCTAATAATGTTACAGCTTGACATTGCGTGGACATTACCACTATGACGAATTTTGGTTGCCATACCTGACTAATAAATGTTAGTATTAGACATCAATACGTCGTGATTTTGGTCACTTTCTAACACAACCTAAAATCAACCAAATATCAACATCATTTGACGTTGTTATTGGGCATTCAAATAACGTCCTTAGATGCTGGCTAGACATTTAATTATGGTCACCTGCCGTCACAACCTAAATCTAACCTAATATTAACATCTTATGACGTTCTGTGCCTGCTGGACAATAACTAAATCCACTACAGAATGTTACGTTTACACATACATCCACAAATTACTCACTACTCATGAGTACTTTTGAAAGGTCTACTTTTTCTAATACTTTGAGTAATATTTACAGCAGATACTTTTACTCTACTTGCACTGTGATTTTAGGCAAGTAATGGTACTTTTACTTGACTATGATTTTTTCAGTACTCCTTCAACCACTGTACCTGGGTGGCCCACCTAAGTAAAGTCTAAGTGTGGAAAGCTCTGTTATAGTATGCAATTTATTATACAAAGGGTGTCAATGGCTACTGATTTATGGACTGACACAGTTTCACCTTACTAGAACTTCCATATTAAGCTGCTTTGGCAAAGTCTGCATTGTAAAAGCGCTAAAGAAATAACGATGAATTGAATTTCTAATATTCCTCAAAACATTGTCTTTGCGTTCAGCAGAAGAAAGAAACCACTTGAGGACGAGTAAACAGTGAGTAAATTACAATCTTCGGATGAACTATCCTTTTAATCTTTGTATATGTGCTTCAGACCTTGCTTGGCTCATGAAAAATGCTTAAAAAACAGCTTTTTATTTTTGTTAGTGTAACCCCGCCGGTGCTACACCACCCAACCCGCTCCGAGCTGGTATCAAATTGGTGACCTTCCGCATGGGCGTAGGTTGCTCTACCAAGGAGGCTAAAGACCATGGCCTCAGTCGCTAGAGCACCTTTAGAGGTCAGAGAAGTGAGGTTTACCTGCACAGCACTTACTAGCTGGCCTCCGTTACATTAGCATGACTTCAAACAGGACTAAGAAGTGACCTCGAAATGTAGGAAATTGTAGGTTGTTCTCTAATTTAGCATCCACTATAAATTAGCATGCCATTCAGAACTCGGCCAGCATTATCTCTTCAAAGCTTAATGTACAGCACGCTACTCAAACTTATTTTTTAATTTGTTTATTGATCCAAGCAGGCAGAGGAATACAATTACCTGCCATAGGGCCACAAAGGATCCATTTTCCACTATTGATCAGTGAACCTTGCGCTCATTGTTGAGGCGTTACATTTTTTAATGCAATTCACAATTAAACAGATAACTCTCAATAACTGCAGTCTTAATGAGCTGTGTGTTCCCGACACAAACACAAAGAAAGCACGGCTCGCTTTTCAGCTGAGGTATCTGTTTTCATCTCTGCCTGTGTTTGGTTGCGCGCTGAATAAACTCATTAATTTAGTTAATTGTTTGACCCTATCTTTTTTTTTCTCTCGGATGACAGTCTCTGAGAGAAAGGGAACAAAGGCCCCGTGCAACATTACTGTTAAATAAACAAGTCAATAATGCTCGGCCGGCTGATTAGGCAGTGTGCGAGTCTCCCTCTCAGGAGCTGATGAAATTGTTCCAGTGTGTTTTTGACAGCTCGACTGCAGACGGCGGTGGAGGCTATTACGATGAAGCTTCTGCTTGTAACAATTAAAGTAAGTCCTGCACAATGTCCAGACAAACCACACATGATCGGCCGCACGCCATCGCTCATTCAGACAGACCTTGAACAAACTGTTTATTTTATTATCTACAAGCATTTTCTATGAATGTGGATTTTTCTTTCCCCCCTGGTGGTTGTGTTTTGGTTTGCGAAAGCTTTTACCATTACAGATTCATGAAAAACGGAATAATAGTGAATCACTATTCAGCTGCCATTGACAATTCTTACTTCGTATGTCTGAGGAGGTTTATTTCAGAAATCATCAGTCACAATTCACAGTATTAACAAACTATTAACTACTACCTTAATAAACTACTAACTAGCTGTTTATTAATAGTTAGTAAGGTAGAGATTGGGTTTAGGTTTTGGATAGGATTAAGGATGTGGAATATGATTATTCTTGATAACTACTAATGAATCGACAGCATCCTAATAATAAGCTGTCAATAAGCCAGTAGTTATTAGGATGAATTGTGACCTAAAGTGTTACCCATGATCTTTATTTTCAAACAAACAGTTCAATGGATAACAAAATAAAACATGATTTATGAAAATGAATGCAAACTGAGTCAAATTAAATCTTCAAATGGTGGTTGAAACAATGATGGTTAGCTTGTATTCATCATGTTGCTTTTATATTCTGTATATGTTTAATACACATACACAACTGTTCAAAATTTGGACTATTGTTTTCAAATTTCATGATAAGTCCATGGTTAATTTGATTGATTTATCACAATTAAGAATACGGAAATGCAGTGGCGCAGTAGGTAGTGCTGTCACCTCACAGCAAGAAGATCGCCGTTTCGAGCCTTGGCTGGGTCAGTTGGCGTTTCTAAGTGGAGTTTGCATGTTCTCTCTGCGTTTGCGTGGGTTTTCTCCGGGTGCTCTGGTTTCCCCCACAGTCCAAAGACATGCGGTACAGGTGAATTGGGTAGGCTAAATTGTCCATAGTGTATGAGTGTGTGTGTGGATGTTTCCCAGAGATGGGTTGCAGCTGATAGGCCATCCGCTGCATAAAACATGTGCTGGATAAGTTGGTGGTTCATTCCATCGTGGCGATCTCAGATTAATAAAGGGACTAAGCCGAAAAGAAAATGAATGAATGAAGAATACACTGTAAAAAATTCTGGGTTTCACACAATTCCGTCATGTTGTCCCAGCACAAATCGATTATGTTAACTTATTAATTTTTGCAAATTGAAGTTGATTAAACACAAAAAATAAGAAACTTAAGAATTGTGTTGTTTCAACCCAGTTTAAATATGTAGATTAAATAAACAGCCAAAGTGATTTTTTGAGTGTGTCATTCTATTAGCAGGTGTAATATATACACTACATATATTATTCACAAAACTGTTAATTATATTAAATATACTACATACACTACCTGACAAAAGACTTGTCACTGATCCCAGTTGTAAGAGCAACAAATAATACCTTGACTTCTAGCTGATCATTTGGAAAAGTAACAGAAGGTCAAATTTTATGTTGAACTGCATCACAATAATCACAAATACTGCAGAAGATCTACTGAAACCCACAATGACCTAAGATTCTCGCAGATATCAGTCAAGTTTGGTGAAGAAAATATCATGGTTCGGGGTTACATTCAGTATGGAGGCATGCGAGAGATCTGCAGAGTGGATGGCAACATCAAAAGCCTGAGGTATCAAGACATTTGTGCAGCCCATTACCTTACAAACCTCAGAAGAGGGCAAAAGCAAAGAAAGTCAAGGTGCTCCAGGACTGGCCTGCCCCATCACCAGATATGAACATTATTGAGCATGTCTGGGGTAAGATGAAGGAAGAGGCATTGAAGATGAATCTGAAGAATCTCGATGAACTCTAGGAGTGCTTCAAGAATGCTTTCGAATGCTTCGAAGTTGTTTGAGTCATTGCAGAGATGTGTGGATGCAGTCCTCCAAGCTCATGAGACTCGTACACAATATTCATGCTTTCTCCTCTGCAGCATGACTTTATATTGTATACTGTACAATAATTCTGTTAAGTGACAAGACTTTCATCTGAGCAAAGTCAGACCTTACAGCCATAATTAAATAACTAAAAATCAAAGCATGATCATACTTTATTCTGGTAAAATAAGTGTAATTCGAGAGGTCTTTGCCTTTCATATAAGCCACTTCTGATACCAAATGATCAACTGGAAGTCATATTATTATTAGCTGCTCCTAAAACATGGATAAGCAACAAGACTTTTGTCAGGTAGTGTATATTTACAGTACATAAAAATGTATACCATTTCGAAATCTGTGTTAGACTACACTTACTTCGATAAACATTGGCAAAGTTAGTGTACATGCTCCAGCCAATAACTTATAGGGAACCAACCTATTGTGCGAGTTTACGCTTAACTAAACTGAACGTCTAGAAAATCACCACATGAGTATTTTTATAAATAATAAGATCACATCCCAATAGCAGGTTACAAACCCCTGCAGACCTGCACAACACACCTATGGCACAAGGATAGGCCATAATTTGCTGTATTTACCCACAACTCCACAATCCATCTGCTGTTGCAGTCAACATTGTCATGCTGCAGTGCATCGGCACCATCTAAAGCATTATCAGTAGAGCTCGACGTGTGCTCGAGAGTGCTCAGGGCAAAGAAGAGACGGGGCCCGTACTAGTCCATTATTCCATTTGCTCTGAAAAACAGATTTGACCTCTCAGCGGTGGAGTGGTGCGTCACGGGCTGATGTGTGGCTGACAGTGCAAAGGGCCGCGTGTCTGGATAGGCTAATTAGAGGAGCGGTGGCACGATCGCGCTAGCAGCCCCGGCTAAATCCCATTATTTGGCTCCCTTCCCGGCGAGAGTGAATTGTATGTCAAGTAGGATGCATGTGGTAACTGCTATGAAATTACAGCTGCCGGAAGGCTGGAGGGCGAGTAATGCACATCCATTGTGTCATCAAGTGCATCCAAATAAGCAGATCTAAAAGGGAGCGCAAGTGTAAGCACCGGCAGGGGCCTTCCACCTGATGTGGCCCTGGTGTTTGTACTCGCTCCTCGTTTACTGGGTTTCTATGGCTGGTGTGGATGGACTGGAATCCAGGGTTCAGATGAATGGCTTTAAATCAGCTTGTGTTCATGCATTTGATGTATTCGGTCACCAACAATAAATGAATAAATAATAATAAACAATTAAACAGGGCTACAATAAAACAACGCAGGTTTTAATAAATAGGTTCAAATAAACAATATAGTATCAGATACAGTATCGATCAGATTTATACTTCATCACATTTTATTTCTTAGCGAAGCAGTAATATAATTTCATATTGTTTAATCTAAAAAAAAAAGATCAAATTATATGAAAATGAGATGAAATAATATAAAATATGACTAATAATCTAGAATATGACAAATATTAATTAATAATAAAATATGACTAATCATAACAAATAATAAAATGACTAATGATAATAAATAATAAAATATGACTAATAAATAATAAATTATGTCTGATACTATCAAACATGACTATAATAATAATATTAATAATAATACTACTACTAATAATAAAGAAATAAAATATGATTTAAAATATTAAATAATAAAATATGACTTAAATTAATCAATATGACTAATAATAATAAATAATAAAATGTGACTAATGATAATAAATAATAAAATATGACTAATAATAATAATAATAATAAATAAAATATGACTAATAATAATAATAATATTAATAATAAATAAAATATGACTAATGATAATAAATAATAAAATATTGACTACTAATAATAATAATAAATAATACAATATGACTAATAGTAATAATAAATATTAAAATATTACTAACAATAATAATAATAATAATAATAATAATAATAATAAATAATAAAATTTGACTTATGATAATAAATAATAAAATCTGACTAATAATAATAATAATAATAATAATAAATAAAATATGACTAATAATAATAATAATAATAATATTCATAATAAATAAAATATGACTAATGATAACAAATAATAAAATATGACTAATAATAATAATAATAAATAATACAATATGACTAATAGTAATAATAAATATTAAAATATGACTAACAATAATATTTATAATAATAACAAATAATAAAATATGACTAATGATAACAAATAATAAAACATTACTACTACAACTACTACTACTACTACTACTTATAAATAAATAATAATAAAATATGACATACTAATAATAAATAATAAAATATGACTAATGATAATAAATAATAAAAATGACTAATAATAATAATAAATAATACAATATGACTAATGATAATAAATAATACAATATGACTAATAATAATAATAAATATTAAAATATGACTAATAATATAAAATATGAAAATAATAATATGTGTGTGAATTATAACATTTTAGTAAAATGCTTGATAATTATATCTGTATGTTAAATGTATGATATTACAACAAGTACAATAATAATAATAATAATAATAATAATAATAATAATAATAATAATAATATTTATTATTATTATTATTATTATTTGTATTTTATTTATTCATGGGTAAAATTTATTCATAACATTTTTCTTTAAAAAACGTAACAAATGCCAAATGCGTCCGAGATGAAATATTATGAGTTGCATTACATAAGATTGATTATTATTACATGTATAACTATTCAGAATACTTATACTTTGCTGTGCATTGCAATGTTCTTAAAAAGATGTTCCCATGGCTTCAGTCTGGTCTAAACATCACAATATATCATAAGTAATGAGGTATTTCAACACTGAGTTAAAAACTATTTTCAAATGAGTAGAATTAACTTTCAGTCAATTTTAAGTCAACTACACTCATTTCATTTGATAAAGTTGACTATTGGGTTTTACAGTGTGCTAATTAAATGTGTGCATTGGAATTGAAAAGCATCAAAAAGTAAGCCCAAAGTAAACCCTCATTTTAGCACCGATGTCCTGTGGATTCTCTCTCCAGATCTGAAAGAAATCCAGTAAACCTGAGTGGAAAATCTCTGCTATATTACAGATAGAGGAAGGGGAGGGCCGACAACAACAAAAAAGAAAAAAAGAAAAGAAAGAAAAACTCTAAAGCTGTCAATGAAGACACAAGCCAGAGTTTCCGCAAATCTATTATAAATGAAATAAATCTTGGCAAAGAGGCAAGAGAGAAATCACACACTCGCACACACATGTACAAAAGGACAGGGCCACAGAGAGCGCCTTTCACCAAGAAGCATTCATTAAAACAACATGGGTCAACAAGCCTTTGCTTTCTGCACTAACTGCCCATATATCTGTAAGGCGATCTGAAGGAAAACAGAGGGCCGGTACCTGCTACCCAACAACAGAGGAGGGGAGAAAGAGAGTTTGAAAATGATCTTCCAAAAATTCCTGAAACAGAGAATTCTTTGAGAAAAAGTGAATGAGCAGAATCTAAAGTGAATGAGTAAACAGGGTGATTTCCAGGCCCCTTTATCAGTTAGTTAGCAAAAGCTGTATACTGTATATACATATAAGTACATACAGTTAAAGTCAGAATTATTAGCACCGCTTGAAATTTTAAATTTTTTTTTTAAATATTTCATTTCCATTCTTCTGGAGAAAGTCTTAATTGTTTTATATTGGCTAGAACAAAAGCAGCTTTTAATTTTTTAAAACCAATTTTAAGGACAAAAATTATTAGCCCCTATAAGCTATCTATATTTTTTTGACAGTCTACAGAACAAACCATCGTTATACCATGACTTGCCTAATTACCCTAACCTGCCTAACATAATAAGTTAGGCCTTTAAATGTCACTTTAAACTGTATAGAAGTGTCTTGGAAAATATCAGGTCAAATATTATTTACTGTCATCATGGCAAAGATTAAATAAATCAGTTATTATAAATGAGTTATTAAAACTATTATGATTAGAAATGTGTTGAAAAAATCTGCTCTCTGTTAAACAAAAACATAGGGAAAAAATTAAAAGGGGGCTAATAATTTCATATATAGATTAGGTACTGTAGATATACCTATAGAAAGGTAGATTTTTACTATCTGTATTTTAGCCTTATTTGAGTGTGTAAGTATTTCAGTGACTACATACAGTAAGTGTAAAAAAACAAAACAAAACAAAACAAAACTGGCCATATATCTGTAAGGCAATCTGAGGGTAAACAGAGCCAGAACAGAGAGCGGGAATAAGAGAGTTTAGTGGTGCAATGAATCTCCCCAAAATTCGAAACACACAGAATTCTTCATGAAAAAGTGAACGAGCAAACTGTGATTTTCAGATCATGTTGTTGTATTATTACCTGTTTTTAGACTTATTTCAGCGACTTTAAAAGTAAGCGTAATAAAGCAGATGCAAAATCCAATTTTTCTCTAAAACAAAACATCATACATACATACTATTGCATATTGTTGCAAAACCGTTTAAACTAAATGCAATGTCATCAGAATTTATCCTAAAATACTGTATATCTTTAAGAAACTGAAAAAAGCTCAAATTTCAGGTCTTGCTAACACTTCTTAAGCTTTCTGCACAAATATCCTATTTTCAAACTTATTTCAGTGACTTTAAAAGTAAGAAAGCACATGCATAAACCTACTTTTCTCCAAAACAAAACTGCCTATAATACTATAAGGCGATCTGAAGGAAAACAAGCAACCAGAACCTGCAACCCAACAACAGAAAGCAGGAAAAAGAGAGTTTGTTGGCGAAACGAAACTCCCCAAAATTCCTGACACACACAGAATTCTTTGTTCCAGAGTTTTCCGGGACGGCGGCAGTTACCTTGGGTCTAATCACACGTGCGTTATTTAGACTTCAAACAGCCAGCTCTGATGAAAAGTATGTCTCCTGCTAATATCTGCCAGCACGCTCGGGTTAAACTGCCTAAGAAGCTTATTTCCATCATAAATAATGCATATTCAGATGTGCTTGACTTTGCTAAAATAAGAATCGCCCCTGTGATTGACATCAGGGTTTGTTTAAGCCTCAGTTTCACCTTTGGAAATAGATCTGTCTGGTTTCATATGTAGATGCGGGTACAACTGTGACAGCCCACTCGTAATGTAGTTATATATTGCACAACTATATTTGGAGGAGCGAACACAAATCGTCTTAGTCCATTCATTCACTGTGGCAGATAAAGAGACGGAGTAGAAAGCTGTCGCAAATAAACGGCACGCCGACTGATTAGGCGTCACCATCTGATCAACAGATCGCAAACGAGAAAAAAGCCAGATTCAGTCACTCTGACACAAATTTATACGTATTTTCTGAAAATACAAGAGGGAATTGGAACATTAGCTCTGGCGCTTGTATGTCTATCTGGATTTATTACAGACACTATTATGGATCGTAAACTAATTATACAAAGTAGGCTAAATCTATCAAGGTATTCATGTTTAAAAACACTGCGAACGCATCTGGAGAAATGTACCTGAGTTTTTCCATCTGCAAGAAAGCGAGAATAGGGGATATCTGGTCTTAATTCTTTTAGCTTGTCTGGTATAAAACAAATAGAAACATTTCAAAGCTTCTATGTGCAATATTATTAGCACCCTTAAGGGTTTCTTTTTATATTTTCCAATTGGCTACAGAACAAACCACTGTTGTCTTGGGTAATTAACCTAAACAAGCCTCTAAATTGCTCTAACATTAACAGTTAGAGAGGTCAATGGCTACCGGATTCCAACATTCTTCAAAATATCTTCTTTGGGGATTAATGGAGGAAAGATACAGGGTTTAAACAAGTGGAGGGTGATTAAATGATAACATCATCACCAAGAGGTCACAAAAAGACTTTGGAGTGGCCTAGTCAAAGTCCTGACCTGAATCCAATTGATATGATGAGGCATGACCTTAAAAAGATGTGCAAAAATCCTCCAATGTGGCTGAATGACAACAATTCTGCAAAGATGAATGGGACAAAACGTACCCACAGCGATTTAACAGATTTATGTAAAGCTATTGACCGACAAACTGATGTAGAGGTATTATAAAGTTGATGATGACAATATTGCCATAGCAAACTGTGAGATTTGTAAATAAGGGATTGCCTGCGGGGTATTTTAAGTTGAGGTGCTCTTTATTAGATTTTTTTTTTATATTTGCTGTTTTATTTTTTATATTCACCTCACAGAAGTGCTCAGTTTGTTGTTAAATATTAAAATAAGGGGAATTAAATAATAAAAAAGGAACATGCTGGATCTGTTTTTTCGCTTATTATTTTTTCATGTATTCTAGAAGTATCAGTTTGGGTTTTGGTATCAGGAGATACTCAAAATCAAATGACTAAGACTCAAGGGCAAAAAAATAAAATAAAATCAACAACAGAGACCAGGAATAAGAGAGTTTATTGGAGCAATGAAACTCCCAAAAATGTGATACGCACAGAATTCTTTGTGAATTCGAGCAAACAGTGATGTTTAGCTCATTTTGTGGTATTACTATGTGTTTTCAGACTTATTTTTAGTGACTTATTTCACTGTTATTAGACCTATTTCATCTTTTTAGACTTATTTCAGTGACTTTAAAAGTGTAAAAAGCACATGCAAAACCTTATTTTTCTCCAAAATAAAACAACTAAAATATCTGTAAGGCGATCTGAGGGAAAACAGAGAGCCAGAACCTGCAACCAAACAACAGAGATCGGGAAAAAGAGGAGTTTGCTGGCAAAAAGAAACTCCCCAAAATTTGAAACACAAAGAATTCTTCGTGAAAAAAAGTGAACGAGCAAACCTTATTTTTCTCCAAAATAAAACTGGCCGTATCTATAAGGCGATCTGAAAGAAAACAGAGACAGAAGCTGCAATCCAACAACAGAGAGTGGGAATTTGGTTTCAAAAAAACCTGATCGGGACAGATCATTTTGCGGTATTAGTATACTGTTATTAGACCTATTTCATAATTTAGACTTATTTCAGTGACTTTAAAAGTGTAAAAAGCAAATGCAAAAACTTTTTTTTCTGCAAAATAAATCAACTAAAACATCTGTAGGGTGATCTATGAGAAAACAGAGAGCCAGAACCTGCAACCTAACAACAGAGAGCGGAAAAAAGAAGAGTTTGCTGGCAAAAAGAAACTCCCCAAAAATTTGAAACACAAAGAATTCTTCATGAAAAAAGTGAACGAGCAAACCTTATTTTTCTCCAAAATAAAACTGGCCATATCTGTAAGGCGATCTGAGGGAAAACAGAGAGCCAGAACCTGCAACCAAACAACTGAGATCGGAAAAAAGAAGAGATTGCTGGCGAAACGAAACTCCCCAAAATTTCAAACACAAAGAGTTCTCCATGAAAAAGTGAACGAGCAAACATTATTTTTCTCCAACATAAAACTGGCCATATCTGTAAGGCAATTTGAAAGAAAACAGAGTAACAGAAGCTGCAATCCAACAACAGAGAGTGGGAATAAGATAAAAAAAAAAACTGATCGGGACATCCCTATTGATACATACTAATTTATAGACCATGATTATAAGTTACCTTGTTAGATCACTTCCAAAACTGGCTTTGGTAGCGACTAATCTAATGCTCACAAATATCTTATTGTATATCATTTTATAAGTACAGAACTGATTAAGTTAAGGAGATATCTGTTAAGGCTTTACCTATTAATGCCAGACGCTGAATATACAGTATTTATACATAATGCTTCCTTTCAGATTAGCCGTCACAACCTAATCAACAGATCGCAAATGCAAAACAGAGCCAAATCCAGTGCATTCTGACACAAATTCATACATCACTTCATGAAATACAAGAGGAAATTTACATATTAGGTATGACGCTTCAGACTGATACGTGCGCCGCTCCGTCTGGGCTTATTACAGACACAATTATGGATTGTAAACTAGTTAATGAATACAAAGTAGGCTAAATCTATTGCGGTATTAATGTTTTAAAACACTGCGAACGCATCTGGAGAAATGCAGCTGGAGTTTTACCATCCGTGAGCGAGCAGAGATGAATATCTCGCGACGTAATTTCCCTCATCCAGATTTTTTTTTAAGACCACGGAAATGTATCCTATTCTATATTAATCCCACTCCGTACGCTGATGTTACTAAGGAGCTCATATCTCCGTTCTCCCTCCCTTTCCTCCTCCTCTTTTTTTTTCTCTCCTGAAATTAGCACATTGAATGTCTCCGAGTTGCTGCTAATAGCAACAGCACCTCGAGATGGCAGGGGCTGTTCTGATCAGACAGACGAAGGCTTAACGTTTGACCTTGGGACACGATATTAAGCTATTGTGGAGACGGATGACATAAACTTGAGCTTATAATGGTGGATGCATGCACATGTGTCATACAGTAGATGCAAAGGGTGGTTCATGCATCAAAACGATGAAATACAGATCTAGTTTATAATTATTTTATTTTTTTTACATTAAAATATCCTTCAGTGTAGTAATAATTTACAGTAAAAAATCTTTACAAAAATGCAGACATATTTTGATCATGAATAATTAAGATTTAATAGGAGGGCTAATCATTTTGACTCCAAATGTATGTGTACAAATTATTTCTACACTGTACTAATATGATCAATAAATCACACTATCATATGTCTTTATGTTAATTAGAGCTTATTAAACTAAGTACATGTTTCCAACTTAATTTATTAAGTTATGCAAGCTCTTTTAAGTTGGTTTCATGACATTTAAGTTGAAATGACTAGTTTAATTTGATTCAACTTAAAAATTTAAGGCAAGCAGGATTTTATTATTGTACATAAACATTGTAAATAATTATCATCCAAACCCTTAATTTATTAAGTTACACAAGTTATTTTAAGTTGGTTTCATGTCATATAAGTTAAAATGACCCATTTCAAGATTATAAAACTTATTTAATTTAACAATTTACCTAAGAATTTGCAAAAAAATATTTTGCAACCACACAAAAAAACTGTAATAACCAATTTAAACAACAACAACAACAACAACAACAACAACAACAACAACAACAACAACAACAACACAATAATAATATTTTTATTATTAATAATAATGTTATTGTTTTTATCATTATTATTATTATTACTATTATTATTATTATTATTAAAATATTATTGTTATTAATATTATTTTATTGTTATTATTATTATCATTATCATCATTATCATCATCATTACTAGTAATATTATTATTATTATAATTATTATAATAATTATTAATACTATTATTATTATTATTATTATTATTATTATTACTATTATTATACTACTACTACTACTACTACTACTACTAATAATAATAATAATAATAATAATAATAATAATAATAATAATTATTATTATTTTTTTTTTTATTATTATTATTCTTGTATCTGTTGTTACTTTTAAAAGTGTATTCTGGACGGAGTGGTAAGATATTTGTAACAATTTCTTCCAGTTTTCATAATAAAAACAGATAATAAACCAAATTTATTCTACTTTGCATAAATCATAGGGTCAAGCAAACTCCATTTAATAAGTCACACAGAATGATAAGCTGTTTATAAGATAACGATGACAGTTCTGAGGACTGGTCATGCAACTAAACATGTCTGTTAACAACTTAATGCAATGAAGTGAAATTAACCAGCACTCATTCTCATTCATCATATACACGTGCACACACTGTACATAAAATCATTTTTTAACAAAGTTAATTGGACGAGGACACAAAAATGTGACCCAAATTCAAATATTCATAAGATACAATCCTGCATATTGAGGAAAGCTAAACTCCACGCACGCGCGACAGATAGCATCTAATATCTTTAGTCTTAAACATGGCTCACATTTGCTTTGACTCAAAGTGCAGTAATCTGCCTAATTTATTCACAGGCATTCGCAGTTTCAAAAATAGCTCATCTCGTATGTGCGAATATAAACCCTTTAATTATGCTTTTGACAATGTTTCAGTAAACCCAAGGCCAGAGTGACACCACAAGACAAAGAGGACGCGCTTCCACATCCTTGCTTCGGACTGAACCTTCGCTATTTGTGCAACTTTGTTGTGTTCTTCCAGTCCTCCGAGAGAATCATTTGATCTTGTTTAGTTCATTATTCATCTAGAGGGAACCTGCTGCGGCTTGTGTATAAATGCCATATGAAAGCATTGTGATCTGAGGATGCAGCTTCACTTTTATCCTCGCTCCCCAAACAGATCAATTAGTAAAACTAAACAGTAAATTATTAATCGCATTGCTTTGTGTCCCGGTTTCATCAGCGTCAGAAAAACAGTTCGTTAGTGCAGGAAAACGGGTGATTGAGTGGAGGCGAAAGCCGAACTGATGCCACTCCAGCTTCCGAGGGGCGGAATTAAGCGAGCTGTCCGTCAACGTCATGTGACGTCCCCTTAATCGCACCTGCGCGAAACGGGGTCAATCTGTGTTTCAAAGTCACGGGTGACATATGCCGCCCGATGGGGGCTTGGTGCGCGAGGAGAAAACACACGCAGGACACACCCCGCAATCAAATAATATTTTTGCACGGAATATTCAAATGAGGCGAATTTTAACGAGGCGCGCTCATTCGCACGCAACCGAGGGGACGTTTCAAATGAGTCCCTTATTTGTCAGGAGACGGCCAGGTGTATAAACTTCGTTTTTTTCCCTGCCCAGAATAAAATCTGAATTCACAGGTCCTCTCTGGGGCAGCAGATTGCTCCACTGTTCTGAGTTGGGCAATTTGAATAAATTATTCGAAGGAGGGGAGAGGGGGGGTGCTAGAAAGAGAAAGAGAAGGGCTCGGCGGTTCATTTTGCACGAAATTATATTTTTTGCTGGAAAGGTTAATTTTGAAGGGAGCCGGAATGGCTGGGAACGTTGCAGTCGCTGGATGGTGTTGCTGGAGGTGGCTGCAGTTATTAAAAGCGATTGCGTTTTCTGCCGGATCTCTCCAGAGAGAAGAATCAGTGGAGATGTTAAACCTTGCTTGACACCCCAGTTGGATAATTGTGGGTGTGGAAGCTAATCAGCAGAACATGTCTCCTCGATTTAAATCTTGTCAGTTAGTCGAGATTAGACCCTCCCGCATTGGGTACCATTAGCTTTGTTGCATGTCAATGTGCTGGAGAAGCTGTTGGCAAGGTCCGGCTGCAAGGGTAACAGATGAAGCAGATGGGGAAGACCGCAGAAACACACACACACACACGTTCACTCTGTGATGTTATGCGGCGTTTGAAATTGCGTTTGTTAGCACTGACCCAAGTGTGAGCCCGAGGAAAGAAATGGGGGGAAAAAAACGATTTATTCGGATTCTTCCTCTGAGAAGTAGCGGAGGGGGGAAAACGATCACTGAAAATCGATGACCAAAGAAAGGTCAACAAATCATGATTTGATAAACTGAATGTAAAATACACGTTTTGATGCATTACATATTGCTGATTAAAGCATTTTTCTCCTTTAACATGACAAAATGCATCATTTTCATGTTGAATTTTAATTTAAAGCAAAATAAACCTATCCAACTATATATAAAACACCAAAAATACAGTGCTCAGCATATATAAGTACACCCCTCACAAATATATTAAATTTATATTTTTTATAGGAAGCTATAAACATTAGATTAGTCAGTACTGAAGCCAAATCTGGAGCTTATCTATCAAAAATACTAAGGATAACGGTCCAAAAGCTAGTACAGCCAAATATATTTGTTATAGAAAAATACTAAATACAAATAAAATAAAAAAAGAGGAAAAATCAAGAGAAGCAAAATTTTTTTTCAATATTTCTATAATAAAATACATTTAATTGTTTTATCTTTCAATTTCGAAATATGTTTAGTGACTAAAATATTATTTTAATAAATATATCTGTTTAATAAATCTGCTTTGTTTAAATGCACCAAAATACATCCCCTATATTCACTGAGAAATGGATAAAAATATTCATTCTCAAAATGGGGTGAACTCATACAGTTAAAGTCAGAATTATTAAACACCCTGAATTACTAGCCCTTCTGTTCAGTTTTTCCCCCAATTTCTGTATATAACGGAAAGAAGTGTTTTACTGACACATTTCTAAACATAATAGTTTAACTAATACTTATTTCTAATAAGTATTATTTAATAGTTTTAAATAAACGTATTTCTAATAAGTGATTTATTTTATTATTGCCATGATGACAGTAAATAATATTTGACTAGATATCCAAGACACTTCTATACAACTTAAAGTGGCATTAAAAGACTTAACTAGGTTAATTAGGTTAACTAGGCAGGTTAGGGAAATTAGGCAAAAGTTATTTCCCTAATTAAATTGGGGAAATAAACAAACAAGGAGGCTAATAATTCAGGGGGTTTAATAATTCTGATTGCAACTGTATTGATCATATTAGTACAGTGTAGAAATAAATTGTATATATACATTTGGAGTCAGAAATACATATATATAATATATGAAGACTAGTAATGTACAAAAGTGCATAAATATATAGATAAGTTAAATGGGGGAAAAAGATGTGAAGGAAGAATATCCATTACATCACATAAAACATGCACAAAAAAAAGAAAAGATGGCTTAAAATATTAGACATTTTCCCGGAAACATTCATATTTTAGCCGTGTCCAGACTTCAGAAAGGCACATATGTATTTCTGTTCAGAGATATTAAATTATAGCTGAGCTCTCGCTTGAGTGGGATTGTGAAATCCATACATTGACAGCGTAAATGGCCAATAATCTTTGACAGCGTGATCTCATTAATAAAGGGAGGGCATAAATTCTGCGCGGTTCGAAAGGACGACTAATTCAAGAATGTGCAGTGAATTTTATAGCCGCAGTCTGGCTGGACGAGGGCCAGGCCTTCGCATTCCCACCCTGTACGGTAAATATTTGCAACAGATTTCTAGCTGCAGGACAAAAGCTTCTTTCAGCGAGCGGCTGCCGTAGCCTCGCGGCGAACGCTGGGTCAGGCCAAATAAACAACAAAACTGTGCCAAGTTCACCGGCCCTGCTGATTTCTGCATACCAGCACCACTCCTCATCACAGCGGCCTGAGTGCTGACAGATGTTCCAGGACTCTCTCTCTATTCAGAAGACACACCGCATCCAACATCTGCAACCTGCACAGGACAGTTTTGCACCCTGAACTGACTGTCTTGATGCACATTTCTGGTCTGTTTGTGACTGATTCATTAGTATTGGAAAGAGTTTTAAAAAGAAAAGAGGATTTAACACGTAGATCATGTAGTAAAAGTCTGCTCAAGAATATCCACTGTTTTTAATCATACACTGATTCTGAAGCTCAAACAAGTGCAAAATCACAGGTTTAGTTCTGAGAATGCATGCACTGATGTTAATGTCATGCAAGTTGATTTAAGATGCTCCAGTGTAGGGCTGTGCGATTAATCAAATCGAATCGTGACTTGAAACATTGCGACTAGCTTATTGCAAAGATATATGTAAATATTTACATATACCAAAAAACAAACAAACAAAAAAAACAGATCATTTGTAAGAATTGTTGCCACAGCACAGGGAAATAGACACAACCAGCACCTAAAAATCACCACAGGCAGCTACATGAGGAGTGTCTAGCTAAAAAGTCAATTGAACACAATACCAGTGACATTCAATCTAGTAGCAAGCAACAGCAAAGTGAATGTCCGAGTTGTTTGAGGCATGTTAGTTTGCTGAGTGTTCTGTATTTTTTATAATTTTTATTTTTTTGTTTTTATAATAAGCTACACTATTTCCCTAATTTGAGTTCAAGGTTTACAGAAAGGTAAAGTTATATTATGTGTTTACTGTTTACTCTAGGGAAAAATCAGTGTTTCATTTCTGAATATTTTAAAACAAACTTGAATAAATGTTTAACTTGACAATGTTTAAATCTATTTTGACTAACACTCACTGCATTTTAGCAGTAAGAAGCTACGATACAGATTGAGCTGAAGCTTGACTGCAAAATTAAATCGCAAATCAAATCGAAATCTGAAAAGATTCTCTATTAAATATTCTCCACAAATTGAACAGCCATACTCTACTCCACTGTTAAAATCATTAAAAAAAAAAAAAAAAAAAAAAAAAAAAATATATATATATATATATATATATATATATATATATATATATATATATATATATTTTTTTTTTTTTTTATATTAAAACACTCTTAAATCATGGTGCATTTATTTGAGAATAAATGTGATTTAAGAAATTAAGTTTAAGTTTGCTTTTAACACTGAAAAAAATGACTTGATTCTTGTTCAAACTACTTATTTAAAAAAAGTTGAAACAACTCAATTCTTTAGTTTTTTTTGAGACAATCTAATGTTTTATGTTTAATCTAAATAAATTAGTAAAAATCATTAAGTTAACTTAATTTGTGTTGTGTTATAAATTATATTTAAGACATAGTGAAATCAAGGGAGTACAGTACACTCAAATATGGTTAATTTTTCAAGCACTGACTCAAAACCTCCTGAGACGCCATCAAATAAACATTTATTTATTTCTGATGTGTTTTATAAAAAGCATTTTGGGGAATTTGGGTTTGTTAATTTGCCCACATCCAAATGATGAAATTCCCATTAAGTTAAAATTATGAATAAGTTGTGATCATGATGTAAAAATTAATAATCGTGATACAAACTGATGATAGATAGTTATATAAAGCTATATAAAGTTATATAAAGCATAAATTGATGTCGATTGTTGTGGCTATTATAAAATTAGGAGATAAAAAAGTTATAATTTGGTAACTTTTTATTTTGATGTGTTTGAGTATTAGTAGACTGTCTGCTTAATATCTGTTGATACTGCTCCCTCAACAGACATTTAATTGACTATAAGACACTTTGCAAATACATGTCAACTTACGCTGACCCCAACCCCAACCCAACAGTCTACTTATAAATCTATTGAAAATTAGCTGGCATGTAGATGCAATGTAACTTAATTCAACAAACGGACCATTAAAATGAAGTGTGACGTGTTATTTTTCACTCGCCTACAAAATTACCCCAATCAACCAAACAGTATTAATTCTTTCAGATTAAGGCTATTCAAGTCTGCTAGTGAAACTGCATCACTTTATTGCAGTTAAATCTAAATCTTGCTATGTCAGATTTTTACAATATTGTCAATCCCAAATACACACAGTTGAGGGAATTATTAGCCTTCCTGAATTATCAGCCTCCCTATATATTTTCCCCCAATTTCTGCTTAACGGAAAGAATATTTTCTTCAACACATTTCTAAACATAATAGTTTTAATAACTGATTTCCAATTACTGATTTCTTTAATCTTCGCCATGATGACAAAACATAATATTTGACTAGATATTTACTAGTATTCAGCTTAAAGTGACAAAAATATACGTATTGCTTAAGTGAGCTAATAATATTAACCTTTAAATGGCTTTAAAATATTAAAAACTGCATTTATTCAAGCCAAAATAAAACAAATAAGACTTTCTTCAGAAGAAAAAAATATTATCTGAAATACTGTATAGGAAATTCCTTGCTCTGTTAAACACTGTATGTGAAATATTTTCAATTCTATATCGCAGAAAAACTAAATATGACAATGTCCGATTTTTCCCAATATCGTGCATCCCTAATACACACTTACATTCATTGAGAATTAAAGAGAGAAAGAGAGAGATCTGCTCTGTGATTAGTGGGATCACGGCTGACTGTGCTGTGAGGTTGTTGTGGTTGAAGGCCTGCGGCTCCAGAGCTGTTTATAAACAGTTGTTTCTGGCTATTGAGCTGAATCACCAACAAATCCACGCGCCACAAGAGGCGACAGCAACAGGCTAGACTAGCAGACCGAAACACCGACCCATAACCACACACGTTAACACCCCTCTGAGTGGAGCTGAGCCTGTGGCGAAAAAACACACACACACACACATTTTCTATTACGAACGATAAGCTTGATCTGTTCAATTCTGCAGCCCAGACGCAGCTGTTTGTGTGTGTTGCCTGTGAGAGTTAATAATCATCAGTCCTGCATTATATTCATAATTTAAATAAAGATATGCGGTTTGTCTCATTCCAGATGTAATAAATCATCCGGAAAAAAAAAAATGATCAATTTAAAACTAAATATGGAGATTGTTTCGCCCCGGCAATATGTCACAGAGCTAAAATCATTAAATGTTGTCAGAGGCCATGTTGCAGTTTTATTTAGGAGTTTTAATAGCCACTGAAGCATTAATTATTGATAAGCCCCACGATTGATTGGCTGACTAGATAATGTAATTGAAAAATGAAAATCATCACAGTGAGCGTCTGGAGTGTCTGAAATCGACAGTGTGTGTGTCTGCATCTTAGGGGATCACCCTATGTAGGATTTCATCATTACTGCCAGACTATAAAAGTAGTGCTGTGATTAAAAAAAGCTGATTGATTTGGCTCTCATTGGAATTAGCCGTCCCTGCTTTGTCTAAGGGCCCGGTCTGAGTGAGAGAGAGAGTGTGTGTGTGTGGGTGTGTGTGTGCAGGGGGGAAGCACTGCTGTCTGTGCGTTCTTGTCGTCAAAAGGTGGCCCCACTCCCTCACATTTTATTCTCGCTGCGTTTTTCTCTCAAATACAGGCGGCTGTGCTAAAGATATCAGTGCCACACACACACACACACACAGACACACACACACACACAATACACCTATTGATTTTACTATCTGCTGCAATGAGTGATGGTCCACGTCCAATTCCACAACCCAAAGATGAGTTCAATATCCATACGGATGCTGCAAATATATTTCATTAGCAGAAACTGGAAATGGGAAAATATGATTTGATATATACTGTATATATAAAATTGTGAATGAGCAGAGGTCAAGCTATTATCTACTATTGCCAAAAAATATACTTTGAAAAGAGGGGTAATAAAGAATTTACACATTTTATCTGAAAATAAAATAAGAATGTTTTTAGCTTAGCTTTAAGTACTAAAAATTTGTAAAATGTATACTTTTTGCACTTATTTTTATAGCTAAATAGTTAAATATTGAATAAATATGCATATTTTAAAGAGGGAAGGCTTCTTTTCGATCAAATGTTCCACGGTTTTGATTAAAAAACATTTTTTAAAAATGAAAATAACTCCAATGTATAACAATTCTGAAACACCAGAGGTCAAACTATTTTCATCAAGAAGAAAACAGACTTTAAATTAATATTAGTGATGCATATATAAAAACACAATTAAAAAGTCTTATTTTAAGCTTGAAATATATTTTATAAAGATTAAGCTAAATTAATATTTAATATATTCAATATTTTAAATCTACATATATGCACACTAGGGCTGCACAATATATTGCTTCAGCATCAATATCGCAATGTGTGCATCTGCTATAGTCAAACTAGTTGATTGGAAGCTACAGAAGCTACTCCTTGCTACGTTTAACCATGCATGTGTTTTTAAGGCAAGTGAATACAGAATATTTTCACACCAAAAACAAAAAAAAAAATTGTTTGGAGGTAACAAATATTTTGTATATTAAACTATTTATAGAGAATTGATAAGATTATTGAAAATAATTTATACTTACAATTTTTTGTTGATTCTAGTCCAAATATCTAGTCAAAGCGAATATAAGATCTTTTTTGCTTACGCCACTGGCAGATGAAAACAAAATATATTATTTAATCCAAGAGTTTTTTGGTATTTGCACAAGAAACAAGACCAAGCAAACTAAGAAAAGCATTGTAAATAATTAATTTCTGTACCCGATTACTGTTAGACTCCCCAGAAAACTGTCAATAGAGCTATTCAAACCATCTTATAAAACTGTATTCATATGGCAATATTTTATTAATTCATTCATTTTCTTTCCGGCTTAATCCCTTTATTAATCTAGGGTTGCCACAGTGGAATGAACCGCCAACTTATCCAGCACGTTTTTATGCAGCGGATGCCCTTCCAGCCGCAACCCATCTCTGGGAAACATCCACAAACACTCATTCACCCTCATACACTACGGACAATTTAGCCTAACAGGGTTGTGCTTATTCTCTTCATGAGTTATAGGTGCAACCTGCATTGAACCGATCAGAGCCTTGTCTCCCATTCATTCCCTTTAAGAGTCAGTTGCATCATGCCATGGTGCATTTAGTTTTTACATGGTTTTATTAGCGAGAAAACAGTTAAACAGAGCATCTGCAGCTTGAGGATAAGGAATGAGCCTTCTCCATTCAGCCTCTTTACTTTCTCTTTACATTTACTCTTTCGTGGATCAGTGTGTTGTACACACTCCACAGAAGACATTCATCAGCCTACATATTTAATTTAATTTATTAGGCGCAAAGATTTGTTTCAAAACTATTTCTAAATTCAGTTCTAAAGGAATAAATGAATATTAATAACGAAGTGTGGTCAAAAAGAGTTATATCCAAACTTACGTCCTTTTCTTATGCCCCATATGGTGATGCAGACGTCTCCAAAACATGACAGGTGGACAAATCTTAACTTGTTTTTATTAAAACAAATATAAATATGCATATAATAAATAACACTGCTAATATTAACAGTATACAAATGAAAATTGTCATGAATCAACTGAAAAAAGGCATGGAGGCAGTGGTTTTTATACGTGTATGTTAATATGTAGAAAATAATTTTTTTTTTGTAACATATCCTTTAATTTTTTGTTTCATTAATCCACAAATTGGACCAAAAGTGGAGCAAAAGGATTTGCGATTTAAACAATGTGGCACAAAACGTGAAAATTAGGGTTGTGCTGGTCTGAAAATAGCAACAAATCGCGCCAAACACGTCTTGCGCCTTAATGCCACGGGGGTATGATAGGGCCTGTAGAATCCAAATAAGAGAATGAACTCCATTAGGAGTGTTTCTGTCACTGAACATTATTCTGATTTAAAAAATATACAAACAAACAAACAAACAAACAAACAATGCATTTTCAAGTGTGCTAATATAAGAGAAATAAATCTATATATATGCGACTGTCAACTAGCGAGTTGCAATACAAAATCTGACATACATTCCAATACCATTTTATTGCACTAAGATATGTATTTAACCATTCAAACCACCTATTTAAATGACATCCACATCACTTTCCTAGAGAAAGACATTCCAGATTCTCCCTCCACCCTACCTAGTATTCCCATTCCTGCTTCATCGCATTCGAACAACATTAACCCAACTTTCCCCAACTTGAGAGATTGAGCGTCTGGAGGGCGGCAGTGCATCGTCTTACACACAAGCAGACAGACACCAGCGTTTCTTTTGTGCTCGCCGCAGAGGGGCTGATGTGTGTTAATCGGAAGCCCTCTTGCCCTGCCTGGGTGTTAATTCAGCAAGCTGTTAAAGAGAGCGGCAGATTAACAGATAAAGGTGCCGCGCGCCGGGGTCAGCCTGATATGGACTCCCGACCAACCCCGACGCTTGTCAGATGCCTGCGTGGATTAACACACACCGCAGCATCCCGTCGTGGAGGGTCAGAGGTCAAGCTTTTAGCCCCTATCATCAGAATGTTTGTGTGCCAGTTCGTTCGGAGCCAGAAAAGAGGAGAGAGCCCGCCGTGATGGATTACAGAGCGGGGCATAAATTGGGAGGATTTTATTTTGTAAATGCTGCAGATGTGTCCGTTAAGATCTGAGATAAGAGAGAGAGAGGAAAATGAAATATGTGGAACATGAAACTCTGCAAATTTGACTTATAACAAGCAAAATTACGCGCGCTGTCGTTTAAATTATGGCTGCCCTCTATAAAGGTGTCTTTTAGGTGCATTAATTGAATTCGGCAGTATTTTCCAATAATAATCTGTAAAGTTCATCCGTCCATCGCTCACTGGATCCCTGCTGCGTGCGCGAGGAGGACGTATCTATTTCAGTGGCTTAATTTATTTTCATGATTCGCTGATAATGACTGCCATGCAGGCTGTACATCAGAATTAACCTTCATTTCA
>NC_141024.2:6892500-6972500 GCF_052040795.2 Danio rerio
CATCCCTGCAGGTGTGTTGAAGCAAGTTGGATCTAATATCATCAGCCCTCCAGGACAGAGTTTGGACACCCCTGTACTATGGTAATGAATATGTGAAGAGTTTAGATGCAAAAAAACACTCTAAATGTCTTCTAAAATTTTCCTCTAAAATTAATATTTTTTATATCAGGATCCTGTGTGTATGTTCAGTAACATCACTTTTATAGCAAAGAATAAGTCCTTTTCTTGGTATTTAAATTAAAATATCTCAACATAAATAAAGGAGGCTGAGAAAAGTTTTCATTTTCGATGGAAAATTCAAATGGCACTTAAAGGTTTTTGCATCTAAACTCTTCATGTGCAAATGTTGATGTATGGTCTTGGCGGAATAGATCTGCTACGCTGCTGCTGCTGCTTTGATTACTATGTCAGAGCCATATTAAATCCTGAGTGTCAATGAAAGAAAAATTTTAGAGTTTCAAGCACTTTAAATTAAAATGGTCGTGCCAAACTGAGTCTGGTTCTCTCAAGGTTTTTTTTTCTTTACTCCTATCAGGTGAAGTTTTTTTCCCTCTCCGCTGTCGCCACTGGCTCGCATGGTTCAGGATTGGTAGAGCTACGCATCAATGAATTTGCTCTTCAGTGTTTGAACTCTCAGTAATGATTTTAAATCAAACTTAAATACTAAAAACTGAACTACACTGTTTCCAGTTACTATGACCATTTATGTGAAGCTGCTTTGACACAATCTACATTGTAAAAGCGCTATACAAATAAAGCTGAATTGAATTAAACTTTGCATAATCAGGTTCCCCAAAAATTTGCCATAAAAAGTTTTCTTTTTAAGTGTAATAACGGTGTAGTCTAGTGTAAATGACCTGATTAAACAAATGACTTACATCATGTAGATTAAACAACATTAACTCATACCCTATATACATGCCCCGAGTCTAATCTAGGGTCCCTTTACCTAGATCAGCAGCTAGAAATACACAAACGATCCTCCTCAATTTTCCCTAATCCTTTCCACAAGCAACCACCGACTTATTTATCCACATAAAATGTAAAAAATCTTTAAAACTTGTTACCGTACACATGTCAGATTGATTCCAGGTAGGTTGAGATGATGTACCTTACAGTCTTCCTCATGTATCTACAAGAATACTGATCCACACCATCAAAAGGGAAAAGCAACTCTTTCTCTACTTCCTGCAGTTGTATGTCTACCGGAGACAGAAGTGAACAACGCTTCTGTGAACACGGCCTCGGTGCCCCGACACAAGGAGCAAGCAACGAAATAAATAAAGCAATATAAACAACACAATAACTTCACATGTGTTTCATCTGTCGGGGAATAGGAGAGCGAAGGTCGAGGGGTGCGAAGAAGGAAAAAAAAAACTCCTTCAGATAAAGAGTGACACTTCTTCCAGCAGAATCAAGGGCTTGTTTTATTTCCTGGTGCTTGCCAGTATCCATGACAACAGCTGCCTTGACAGGATGTGCATATGGCACTGCTCTGCCAGCTGGTGAGAACAATGTTTGAACTAGTACATTGAGATGCTGAGCAAACAGGGGGGAGAGAAGGAGAGAGAGACGAAGGAAGAGAGGAAGAGGTAGGGGGAAAAGTTGCCACGTCTTAACCCGCTGGGAAGGCAGCCATCCCCCTGATCAATTATGAAGAGACAGGGCGAGGAGCTGCCACTGTCTGTCTGGCTGTGCGGTGAGGAGCCAGGCTCTCCGAGCTCCCGGTAAACAAACACAACACAGTGGCGCTGGGTCCTAACAGCATCGATCTGTCTCTTCTGATGCACACACACACACACAGCCGTTGTCTGATACTTCAGGGGACACCAGGTTGTGCAGGAGAGCTGGACTACTTCAAATCAGTTCCCTGTCCTGTCCTGTCTTTGAACAAACCGAACCGACAACAACAAATGCAAAGATGACAACCGGAGTCTGGAGCTTTGAATGTGGTATACCTGTCTAACTGGATAAGTTTGGTGGTGGTGGGGGGGGATCGGGAGGGAAACTCTAGGACTGTTTACACCTGGTATTAAAATCTATTTTCGTTGATGATCTAATCGCAAGGTAGAACATGCTGAATAAAGTTTTAAATAGGGTCTGGAATGATTTGAGCTTGTCATAAATTCCAGGAGTAGTTTTTAACACATTGCTTTTACATTTACATGTAGTCATTTAGCAGTGTTTCTCAACCACGTTCCTGGAGGACCACCACCACTGCATGGCACACCCATTACAGGTCTTTCAGTCTCTGCTAATGAGCTGATGATCTGAATCAGGTGTGTTTGGTTGAAGAGACATGGAAAACATGCAGAGCTGGTGGTCCCCCACACTCTCAGAAATAAAGGTACACAAACTGTCACTGAGATGGTACCTTTTCAAAAGGTACACATTTGTACTTAATGGGTCCATATTGGTACCTCAAAAGTATATATTAGTACCTAAAAATTTTAAGAGGAACACTTTTGTACTTTTCTCTTGTACTTTTCAGGTACTAATATGTACCCTTGAGGTATTAATATGAACCTTTTATGTACAAATTTGTACCATTTCAAAAGGCACCACCCCAGTGACAGCTCGCATACCTTTATTTCTGAGCGTTCAGGAACGTGGTTGAGAAACACTGTCCAAGGTGACTTACAATTGAGGAGGCATTTAGCGATTCAACAAGAAGAGGCAATACATACAAGAAGTGCTAGTTTTAGAGATTTTTTTAGTTTTAGAGATTTTTTTTTTGAGAGAGAGAGAGAGAGTGTGAGAGAAAGTCTTTTGACAGGTGGTTTGTCAAACCCACTCACCTGTAAATAAACCTTCTCTCTTACTCACTTTCTGTGAAGCACACTTCATAAATGCACAGTGTTTTTGTCGGTTAATGTGTCTAGTGAGACGAATGAGTGTGTTTCTAACAGGTGGTTTGTTAATCCCCCTCACCTGTGTAAGGCACACTCAGGATTTATAGTATTTTTAGTTGCTGTGTGATGAGGTGGCATAGAGGGTCTTGATTTTATTGGGATTCAGGTGCTCTCTGAAAATATGGGGTTTTAGTTGTCGTTTGAATGATACCAGTGAATCCGCAGTCCATATGGGAATGGGAAGATCCCTCCACTAGTATGGGATGTTGAATGAAAAGGTTTCGGAAACCTTTTTGTAACGACCTTCCCCTCCAAAAAGTGGACAAAAGAGATGGACTAAAATATTAGCACAATTGTAACACGACCGTAGCCCAATCCAAAATGTTTTACAATGATAAAAAGCCAATTAGAATTACAAATAGAATGAAAATAAAAATCTAAAATTTATATCAAATAACAAGCATGCATCACTTGAAGGATAGTGAGTAAAAATAAGTCTTTAAATTGGATTTAAGGGCAACACGGTGGGCACTGTTGCATCACAGCAAGAAGGTCATTGGTTTGAGCCTCGGCTGGGTCAGTTGGCACTTCTGTGTGGAGTTTGCATGTTCTCCCCGTGTTGGCATGGGCTTCCTCAGGGTGCATCGGTTTCCCCCACAGTCCAATGTCATGGTCTAAAGGTGAATTGAATAAGCTAAATTGGCCATAGTGTATGTTTGAATGCAAGAGTGTATGGCTGCTTAAAACACATGCTGGATAAGTTGGCAGTTCATTCTGCTGTGGCGACCCCTGATTAACAAAGGGATTAGGCTGAAAAGAAAATGAATGGTTTTAAAAAGCATTCAATGATGGAGTCCTGATGATGCTTACTTTACCTGTGATCTGATCAACCAAAGTGCATGTTGATACCTGGTGTAAACCACACCAACTCTTTGAACATAACATCAGAAGTTTGAAAGTTTGCAATGAGCAAGTCTCCGCACTTCATTGTGCCTTATTTTCCCATTCTAAATGATGCATTTATCGATTAGTTATGGTTTTTCCGGATGCATGAGTGAGTTATAAGTACCCTTGCCAAGTCATTATCAGCAGGACTGCGTGGAGGAGATTTTAAATTGTGGGAGATTTCACGCCCATCCAAGCGGTGATTGTGATTGTGTGGCTTTAGCGGTCTGCTAATGGCTTTAGCACAACAATTAACAGGAGGAAATGTTTATCTGCGACCCGATCAATACCGTCTCACCGTCCTCTGATGAATAAAAAGACAAAGTCAAAGAAGTCATTCAATACATGGTGGAGGTCAAGAGAGTGGCGCTTCCCAGAGCACATGGATGGAGACATTTAATGGTTTTTCCAATACGAACATGAAAAGCAGGGAAGGTGGGGGATTGTAATCAACTCCACTTTGCATACTAAAAGGACAGTTATGGGAATAAAGGATAGTTTACCCAATCATGTCATTATTCATTCATCCTTGTGTTATTTCAAACATTGCATTCTTTTTCTAGTGAAGCTGCAAGTTTTAATTCAATTCATGTTTATTTCTATAACACTTTTACAATATAGATCGTGTCAAAGCAGCTGAAAATAGAAGACTATTGTAAATTGAAACTGTCAGTCCAGTTTTCAGAGTTGAAGTTTAGTTTAGTGTGGTTTAATTTTCACTGCTGAAAGTCCAAACACTGATGAGCAAATCCATCGATGCGCAACTCCACAAATACCAAACCAAGCAAGCCAGCGGTGACAGAGGCAAGGAACAAACTTTACCAATTGATGAAAGTGAAGGAAAAAAAAAACCTCGAAGGAAACCAGGCTCTGGTTTTTGGAATATTATAGGACGCTTATTGTAAGTATAATGAAGCTGGTGATATAATGCAACAAAAATGACAAAGAAAAATCAAACAAATTAATGGATACGATTCAAATGAATCATTTACAGTGGTTTTGGGAACACATTAAATGAATCTGTCTGCTTTGTTTAAGAACTGGGCTAATGTTCTGTATTTTCTACCCCCAAAAAAGGCCTCAGAAGTCTAAACTGTCTGACAAGCACTCCAAATGACTGCAAATGACCTCTAGTCCAGGTTTTCTGAAGCCATCTTACACTTCTAGTCTAATAAAAAGCAGCAAACCAATCCACTAACAAATCAGCTTTACTAAAAACGGGCCTAAATCATTGATTCAGATCTAATGATCCAAATACAATAGAGAAAACACTCAGCAAAAGAGCTAAAATCTGATCTGAATAACTTACATTTCCAAAACCGCATGTCTGTTATATCTCAGTCATCTTTTAAGTTCAGTTTAAATGGGAGAGTGACAATGAAATAACAGGTTAATGATGACAGAACTTTCGCATTCTGGCTAAACTATTCTTATAATATTTCCAGCTGAATTATTTTGTCCTGCCATACTCCGAAAACATTCCTTATTAGTGCCAACACCGCATTATAAAGTTATTACTGATATTCGCCCCTTGTGTGGAAAAAAAAAACTCCCAGAATGCAGCACAAAGGCATATTAGGTCCTTTCCAGATTCAACAAAAGCAAAGCAACCACCGAAGTTTCGCCGGACGGCTGGAAGCAGCTTGCTTTGCTTTTCTTCCTCCTATAAGTTTTGTTGCCGTGCAGAAGAAATGCAGGCTGCCATCCATTAATGCACACATTGTATAAACAGCACAATGCATCACATTCCTCAGAGCTAGGAGCTCAAGGAGAACCCGGGCTGGAGCGTAAATAACAAGGCACTCAGGAACATATTTGATGTTGATATCTATCTCTAAGGACTGGGAGGAGGAGGTGGAGGGGAGAACAGAAAGAAACAAACTTGCACATTCAGTACAATGAAGCGCACACGGCAGACACGCACACAAACACATGATTGCGAATCCTTATGAAAATACCATTCTGCCCAAATGGATCAGCCGTAATTGGTTTCAGATAGCGAGGTCGAGGGGGAAAGGCGATACCGGTCACTATTATACAAAAACGGAGGAGAGAAGAGCGAATGTTTACACAGGCGTTCCTCGGCTACGTTAATAGCCGTGCCGAGATCAGCGGAGAGAAAAAGAGACAGGCGAAAGAAACATATGTCAACTCTCTCACCCCCTTTCACCAGGCAGTCTGTGTTTAGACTTAACGCAGGGGTAATGAGGAATACATTGCAACGTTCCCAGCGCTAAAACAAGCATGAAAAGCATTAGCAGCCAGTCGCAGCTTGGCACATCATTACAAACACATCTTCGCTCCTCAAGCTTTTTAAAGCCAATGAGGCTTTCGTGTAGTACAAGACAACGCAAGCCTTACAGTGAGGAAAAACTAGCTAAAAGAAGCTGATTGGTTGGAGAATTATTTCAATATTTGATGAAAATGCGTCACACTTGGTATTAAGATACGTTTTAATCGATCTGATCTCAAATGGACAAGTGTGAATGTGAATAGTGTGAAATGTTTTGAGCTTGTCCACATTTGGCAACATTCAGAGCTGGTTGAAAACACGTTCAACCGGATTGCTTTTCAAATGCACTTGAACAGCTGCTAAACACATATTTGGTACATATAAATATAATGCGATTTTTCTATGGCTGCTTAACTCTCAACAAACAGCAGCTTGCATCATGCCGTGCTTGTGTTTTTCGTAAGGCACAGCTTTGTGAATGTTTTATTTCATGTTTAAGTCTTTAGTGTGCACTTTGTGCCCTTTTCAACGCAAGGACGTGATTTAAGTCTCAAAACTTTGGATGTTGGTGTTTCGTATGATCGGTCCTTTGCGTCATCAATACTCGATCCTTATATATAGCATAATTATTTCATTCAAAGATACTTAATCACTTTCAGTGCTCCAAAATACTTAAATTAAGTGAATTAAATGAGCACAACAGCACATATACATGTAAAAACATGTAAAAATTAAAAACAATAAAATGTGTGGGCCTACAAGGAGATGATTGGAAACAAAACAAATTAATATCTATAATTGCATTAGTCAGTGCATAAAGTACCACATTCAATGTTTTTTAACTGATCTGATGCTTTTAATTATATGTATTTTTTGTGTACAATATGAAAATTGTGCAAAATTTGGCAGTATTACCCACCCACAGACACTTTCCCATCAGAAAAGCAGTTGAAAGTGGTAAAATATGGACGCAATAGACTTTTTAAATGCGTATAAATAAACATAGCATATTTTTTGTGACACTGTACAGCAGGGGTGTCCTACATATTTTGGTTCCAACCACAATTAAACACACCTGAACCAGCTAATCAAGCTCTTACTAGATATACTAGAAACTTCCAGGTAGGTGTGTTGAAGGAAGTGAGAGCTAAACTATGTTTGGACATCCTTGCTGTACAGCAATAATGACTATTTTTAAATGACTGTAAGGGTATGTTTAGGGTTGGAGTAGCAATAAACTTTAATAAACATTAATGTAATGGCTCTATTATGCAAAAATCACTTTAATAAAGGGTTTAACACAGTTGTGTGGCAACAGTGTGTGAATATAACCAGCTTCTAATGGTAAAAATGTATTAATTGTATATTTTATACTCACACTTGCTGTAAGCAGTCTGCAGATAGACTTTGATTGACGTTCTCCATTTGTACGTGTCATCAGAGGCGGAAAGCTCCGCCCCCCCAGTGACGATCTCTCCCTTCTTAGCATAACACTGTAGTAATGTTTTTGAAAGTGCCACTAGGCTGACACACAGGCATTTGTAGCTCCGCCCTATTTTTAAAAGACTACAATCTCATTTGCATTTAAAGGACAGTCACCAAAATGACAATTAGGATCACAGCCTTTAAGTGGAAAGAGTTGCAGACCATTATTTGTGCGATAATTTAGGCTGAAACCTCACATACACACTCTAGAGACATCAGTCACTTACTTTAGATCATGTTAAAAGAGCCTAATAGGCCCCCCTTTTAACAAATAATCCAAATTATTCTTGTTAACGTCCGGCCAGAGCTGTATCCCTTTTAGCAACACCCACATTATCAGGGTGTTTTGGGTGAACCATTATTTTTGAAGACATAAAAACATATCCAGATTAGAATTCAGCACGCGTTTCATGGGAAGTTTTGTGCACCGGAAGATCTCCAGTCCTCCTGTTGCAGAGGGCACACGTCAACTCTATGGAGAACACGCACAACAACACAAGAGATAGAGCGAGAGAGCACAACCCTTATCAATCCGACAGGAGTCTGCTGCCCACGGAAAACAAAGGACAAACAGTTTAAGCTGAACAAACAAACAGAGCTGATTGGCCGGTGGTCTGCGAGGCCTGTGCAAAGATAGGGCCCCCACTCTCGACGGCAAAATATTGACACCATATCTGTTATGTAAGTGTGTTTAGGACATAGGGGTCTGATGAGGGGCCAGGCCACTCATGAATAGAAAGCGTCGCTTCAGGCACGGATTTCATAAACAAGACGTGCGCTGAGGACATAACAGGCCTGCGGCGTGTCTCCATGTTGAGCGCCACATGCACGTCAGTGTGAATGACAGATGAGCATGTTAAAGGTCTGTTTGGACACACAACGGCAGTGGGTCAGTCTGTGGACAGTGTTCCAACCTCTGTTGTGAGGAAAGTTGACTGACACAAGGGTGGAACAGAGCTGCTTTTAAATCAAAGGTCATCCATGGCTGTGATCTGTGTTAGTGCAGCAGTTGCCAGTGAGAAAGGGCTTATCAGGGAGTCTGGATGGCCTCCGAACAACTGAATTTGGTGGATATACATGGAGTTAAATTAAAATAAAATAAATACATAAAGAATGATCCTTTATTATAGTGACTCCCCTCAGACAGCAGGTATGGTAAGGATACAGAATGTGATTAGGATATACACACACCATCATATTCACACAAGTTAAAGATAACTATGTATAAGTGATTCAACTGAATTGACAAATTATAATTATTATTGATGATGTAAATTATTGTTATTACACTAAAAGACAAATTTATTAAATGCAGTAATTGTTAAAAAAAAATAACAAGCTCCATTTATAATTAGGCCAAAATAAAAATGATTTTATATGATTATTTTTAGTCATTTTGATACATGATAGTGAAAATTGTCATTGAAATTGATAATACTAAAATAATAAAAAGGGGTGGCATGGTGGCTCAGTGGTTCGCAATGTCGCCTCACAGCAAGAAGGTCTCTGGTTTGAGCCTCGTCTAGGCCAGCTGGCATTTCCGTGTGGCGTTTGCATGTTTTCTCCGTGTTGACGTGGTGCTCCAGTTTCCCCCCCAGTCCAAAGACATGCGCTATAGCTGAACTAAAAAAACTGGAAGGGCATCCCCTGCATAAAACATAGAATAGTTGTTGGTTCATTCCACTGTGTCGACCTCTGAAATAGAGACTACGCAAAATGAATAAAAATAATAAGAAGAAAATCAAGAATTTAATCATATCTGATGTATTTTAGAGCAGGGGTTGCCAAATTTTTTTGACCCCCAAAATAACAATGTCAGTGACTTGCGACCCCCATTTTTCTCGAAGAAGGTTATCAATAAAAACACGTTGCTATAGGCCTATATAATGATGAGCATAACGCCAAGTCTAAGTCTAATAAACATATCATTTTTTTATAATCATTTATTAATTTAATTTAATATTAACCTCAAACATATAACTTTTAATGTATTCGAGTACCATAGAGGTTGTCAGAAAGTTTAACCTGGCCCTATAAAATCAATCTGCTGCAGCTGATGCTATTGCTGTGTGGTTAATCTAAACACCCCAGGCATCGCAATCCAATGGAAAAACCATTGAAAGGCTGATAGATTTTTATTTGTTTGTTGTTGTTTTTTTATTGTAACTAATAACTATCCTCTGTGGGTTATAGATACCATATAGTAATTTTAATAGTTTAATACAATTTATTTGAGGTTTGAAAATCACCAAGCGACCCCTGGTCATTGTACTAAGACTCCCCACTGTTTTAGAGGATGATGATAGGTGTTTATAAGAACGATAAGAGTAATGTGAAGAATACCAAAACTAAAGTGCGACCAGTAAGAATTAAAATGTGCCGATATACCATTTGAATGCATGTAGACTGACAAATGTAATCAATTTTCCATTCAATCTATCTCTAAACCCACTTATTAGTGCTTTTATCATGACTTTAAATGATAAGGATCTTCCAGTTTAAGTTGCTTGTGTTATACTTCAGCGTTGGTTCACCACTTTTCTCTTTTAACACAAGCAATAGTCCGCCAATGATCCATATGTGTGTGCATATAACAAATAAACGTCTCTGACTTGTGAGGTCTGAGATTAGTTCTTTGAAAAGGACTCGAGTGGGGAAAACAGCCCAAGACACAACATGTCCAGTAAGGATGAGCTGTGTACGCTCAGCATCCATTCCAGCAGCCGACACAAATAAAAAATGAGCAGAGCGAGACCGCGAGAAGAAGAAAAGAGAGAGAGAGAGATCTCAGTTATTGTGGATACACACAGTGTTTTTCCTCAGCCAAACGCCATACTTCTCAGACAAGAGAAAAGGATGTGGGAATAATGAGTGTTTTTATGTATGACTCAATAAATCAGCGGTGTGTGCAGCTCGCGGGCCGGTCCGTGGAGACGCTCCTCAGCTGCAGGGCCAAGCGCGAGCTAACCGGCAGAACAATGGGCTTCTGTGAGCCGGGCTCTCTCTTTTTCTCCTTTCATTCCTTCTCCGGCTTTTTTTCTTCTTTCCTCCGCGCTTCCCGTCGTTCCTCGCCTCACATCTCCCCGTCTTCCCCTCGCTCGCTTCTTGTTTATTGATTTTCTAGATTAAGGATCCCATGGAGAGAGATTGTAACATACAACCATAAAATTATTTTGGGGTGCGCTTATTTGCCTTCCCCTTGCATCTATTTGGCCTGTGTCTGTAGACAATTATGCTCTCCCGGCCCAGTCTCAGGTGCTAATAATGAAGGACAAATAGAATCGTATGTGTAAACTTCCCCTTCTGATGAAAATTTATATTAACTTTCTGCCACTGTAAACACAGGAGGCATAGCTCAGCCCTCCCTGGTGGATTCGAGATGAATTCGCTCATTTCTAGCCCAGAAAAGCCGGGCATTTACGACAGGGAGGGAGAGAGAAAACAGAGATCTGCTTCATTGTGTAACCTCATACTTATTTTTTCAAGTGCGAGGAGACAAAACATGAGTCTGTCCGGCCCATCAGGGTGTGTGTGCGTGTGCAGACAACAGCGATGTGTGCGTTTGTCCGTACGTGTGTGAGAGCGCATGGCCCTTGTTGGGGAAACGGTGCCAGCAATAACAGGCCAAACAGAGTCGGCTTCCACCGTTCACTGCAACCACAAACATTCATACGCTTCCCGCCTCCTGCAGACACGGTTATGGATGGTTCTCGCAAAATCCACGCCACACTTTTTTGCACCGGAGCACGTATAATAGTTTACAGTATCGCCAGCAACCTGTGGAGGGAATTAGACGGCAGGGGCCCCCACACTGAAAACAACATCTGTATCCCATAGAAATCCAGAACTGCAAAGGGTGTGAGGGAAAAACGAACAATTTCCACTCAAATTTGTTGCTTTTGCTAAGAGGAGCGTCGCTTTTGCTTATGCTTACACACATTTCCAACCATTTTTCTAAACTTTGGAGTATAAACATTTGTGGTGCGAACATGAACGATACTCGAAATCAGAAAGTTTGTTGAGGAGAATATTCAGGCCTCAATAATTCAGAGCTTTCTGCTTGCAAGATGAGATTACCTCTTGTACTTCTGATGTTTTATTTGCCTCAACAAATGCAATTTTATTTTGTCAAGTGTTTTTTACTATTAAAGTTGTTATAAAAATAAAAATAAATATTAAATGAAAGGGATAGTTCACCCAAAAATGAAATTTTACTTATTATTGTCTTTGCCTCCGAAGTGGTTCCAAACCTTTTTGACTCATAAGAAAAACAAACACCATCGGAGTCAATGATTACAGGTTTCCAGGTTGTGTTTGTGTTAAAAGAAACTCAGATTTGTTTGATTAGTGAAGTAAATGGTGACAAAACTTGTATGTTTTGGTGAACCATCCCTTTAAATCCTTAAATGGTCTGGCACTATCTGT
Organism: Danio rerio; assembly: GCF_052040795.2. Lineage (NCBI taxonomy): Eukaryota > Metazoa > Chordata > Actinopteri > Cypriniformes > Danionidae > Danio > Danio rerio. Next base: position 6,904,441 of record NC_141024.2, read on the forward strand.
CTATAATCCTGGTAGCTCACTAAGGTATTCTGATCAGTTTACTCTCTCTGTCCCTGTTTAAAGCCTGGTTTTTACTCGACACCTCCGCTAGTTTGCTTGAGTTTGTGAATGTGATGTCATCGCAGTGTTGTGGAGCTTTGGGTGTGCGCGACATGATTTCGGCCGGCGGAGCGCACAAAATTTTCGGAGACTCAAGCAAACCGTTCACGCGGTGTCGCATTTCATTTGAGTTGAATAATAATCATTTTCAAGAGATTTTGTCTTAAACAGCACGACTGTACAGGCATCTTTATGATATGTCCATGCATGATAATAGCGATAACTAGATGGACAACAATTCTTGGCTACAAATTGCAACAGCAGTGAGGAAGGAACGTTTTTGTAAAAGTTTGGAACAACCTGAGGGATAAATCTGCTAAAGCCAAAACAGATTATTTAATTACAGAAATGTGTTTTTCACCATTCATTTTGAATTTAAAATAATTTAATAGTTACAAAACTATAATTAAGGAACAAATTGTTTCTTTGATAAGTGAAAAAAGAATATTTTAACCTGTTGGTTTACAATATACAGTTTTGTTTTGCTCTTTATTGGTGATAATGGTTTACTCTTTCTATAATAAAATATATTTGTAGAGCAACCCATGTTCTGTTGTCAGTAATATTTTAATAAACTTTAATAGGTAAAACTGTCCAACATATGAACAAAAGCACGTGATGCATCAAAGTTTGATTTAAAAAATCTTGAATGGTCTCTAATCTTTAGAGTCATTAAAATAATTAATAAAAATACTAAAAATAATTAGTTTAAAAATCTTGAACGATATTAATGATAAGAGATTAATGACGTAGTTCCGGAAACTTCCTACTTCTATGGTTATCTGTCTGACTTTACGGTGGGTTCCTTTTGACAGCCCCCTGTCGTTTTTAAACAATATCACAAAGCCGAACGCGTCAAGTATAAAAGCCTCGTCCGTTTCGTGAGGTGCACGCGCAGTCAGTGGAGGTATGCGATGCAGTGCCAGGCAAAAGTATAAACCAGGCTTAAGTGAAGTGGGGATCTGGCTTTTGCTGTTATCACCCCAAAACTCTAGAATAAGCTTCCACCCCACATTAGACGTGCTCCAACTCTATCTGTTATTAAAAAGCTTCTGAAACTGCATCTTTGTTCTGTAGCATTTGAGCCTTTTTAATGTTGAGGGGTTTGTCTTATGTTTTAATTGTTATGTATGGGATGAAGCACTTATTGTAATCAGTATTGATTGTGTTCAGCACTTTGGGCAACGTTGTGTTGTAAAAATGTGCTATAAAATCTAACTAGAAGTACTAACTAACTAACTAGAAGAACTAACTAAAAGAACTCAAAATCTACATTTACACCAAAATTAGCTGTAATCACTTATAATTAAGGGAAAAACTAAGCCAATAAACAAATTTTTGTGCCTAATGAATGGCAAAAGAAGGATGTAATGATAATTCACAATAAAAAATCAATAAAAACACAAAAAAGTAATGTAAAGGCATGAGATTATGCCTTATATAGGCTCTTTTAACTTGAGCCATCTAGAAAACCATGAAACAAGCACCCAGAATGCCTTGAATGAACACCAGAACGTGAAACCTGGTGTCATCTAATCTCCTGCGATTCACTTTTAAAGACGCTTAAACGTAGAGGTATCACAGATCAGTTGTGAAAGCTCCTCTATCTCTCTCTGGGAGCTCAGACGTTGTTCCTGCACATCTCTGTCTGGTTTCTTTACCTCTGAAATTCGATCTCTGCCTGCTTCTCAACGACCGGCTTTGGTAAAGCCCTTGCTTTCAACTGCTGTATATCATCTGGGTTTAGATAAGGTGACTCTGCAGGGTCTTTTATCTGGCTTCCTCACAGAGCCACAAGCGAGAACGGAGGCTGCTTTTCACTTACACCGTCAACACGTGCGGGCCGGCGGATGAAATAAAGGAAGAGTGAGCCGGCGAACGAGTCCCCACTTCCTTGATGCACTTGGCTTCTTTTCCAAGTGATTATGATCCATCTCTTTTTCGCAGTTCCACGCCACTGAGCGTCACACGGTTGGAGGAATACCTCTTTATAAATGTTGCATTCAGGGGCAAGAGAGAGAAGGAGAGAGAGAGCACACGCCACACTTCATTTATATTGAGGCCGGAGGAAAAAAGAAGGAAAAGAGTAGCACAGAGCTTTTGTCAGGGCAAGCGAAACGGACTTGTATGCCGTTTGGGCATAGCGTTTGTTGACAAGAACTTATTAAGAGGCTCAGGCTGAAGAGTACACAGCTAGAGGCAAAGTGTAGACTCTCTCCGCTGAAGGGGAAAGAGAGAGAGACGCCAATCTCTCAGTCTCATTGATAAAACAAGTGTTTGTGCAGAGTGTCGAAATGCAATACACACGACTGCGATAAAAACAAACTAAGCGAGTATCATGCAGATGCACGGTTTACGATTGATGCAAGTGGTAACATTAACATTATGAGTGAATGAGATGATGGTGTCATCTATTTAAGTTTACTAAAAATAAACTTTCATTGCCAACATGAGCACTTTTTTATTAATTTTTTATTAATTTTTTATTAATTTTTTATTTTTTATTATTAATTAATTAACCCTGACTAAATGTAATTGTGAAATATATATATATATATATATATATATATATATATATATATATATATATATATATATATATATATATGTTATACAAAAGTAATTCGAAATAAACATATATATGTATATTGCATTAGGGTAATCAAAATAATTTCACTCATATCAGTGGATATTGATAATCATCACAGTAAATTTTGATTTTCAAGTTTAAAAGCTGACTTTACTCTAAACTGTTAATTGTTCATTTAGAATTCTCTTTTATTGTCAAAACATGACAAATCTGAGGTACAACAATTATAACTTGCATGTTGCTAGCATGAATGTAGTATGGATTAGCATGTTTCTAGTATGATGAGTATATTATTAGTATGTTTCTAGTATGGATCGGTATTTTGTTACAATGAGTTGGTATGTCCAATCCAATGTAAAGTCAATGGCAGATTTTTACAATAGAAGTCTATGGGACAGTTGCTAAGGTGCCTTAAGTGCTTGATAGGGCGTGGCTAGTAAGGTCATCAGTGATTGGCAGATTGGTAGTCAGAGTTAAATGAGCCCAATCTTAAGTCTGTATGACAGTCTGGTGGAAAGTTATCAGGTCACAAAGTTTCATCTAATGTTAAGCCAATGAGACTTCTCAGAATTTTCCAGGTCAGTTTTCGGAAAACTGTATGTCGGAGCAGTTTTTAAAAGATACAACAACCTGAGTCAGAGCAGTTTGAAGGTTTGGAGTAAGTTTGGTGTTTGTAGTATGATTGGTCTAGGAGGTAGACTCTCAGAAGAAGTCGGAAGAGGAATATTAAGCCTATGTAGTATAATTGTTCAGCTAAGTCCCTTTATTTATCAGGAGTCGCCACAGCAAAATGACCCGCCAACTTATCCAGCAAATGTTTTAGCCATCATCACTCATCACTGGGAAACACCCATACACTCTCATTCAGAAACATACACAACAGCCAATTTAGCTTACCCAATTCACCTACAGCACATGTCTTTGGACTGTGGGGGAAACCAGAGCAACCAGATAAAACCCACGCCGACACGGGGCGAACATGCAAACTCCACACAGAAATGCCAACTGAGGATCAAACGAGTGACCTTCTTGCTGTGAGGCGATCGTGCTACCCACTGCGCCCCCGTGACGCCCAGCACATCGCAATAATTATTGTAATCATTTAATCCAGATCCTTAAATTATGTAAAAAGCTTTCTCTTTTATTCCAAAAATGCAATACATTTCTAGTAGGTGTATATGTAGATAATATAGTAACGCTGATGCTATTATAATTAAAACAATACAAGTAATTCCATCCTTTTCTGGGTAATAGTGCATGTAAATATATCACCTAGTAGTCTCCCTCCTGGCAGCACTCTAAAAGTCAATAGTATTTGTCTGAGCTTATGTGTGTGTGGTCTAAGACAAGCTCTTGTGTTTCCCACAAGGTTGACTGGCCCCTTTGTGACCTTCAGTGTAAAGCCCAAACCCTGATTACCACTCAACTAACCACAGACGGCATGTTGTGGAACAATATGTGGTTCTCCTCCAGCTGAAGGAAGCTTAAAAACTGTCCTCAGACTTTATCGCTTTTCAATAGCGCAGGAAAAATGATCCCCGCCAAATGGAACCAGGTTACAAGAGCACGAGCCACTCCAGGTGAAGACAAACTATTGTTTTCAGTCCATTTACCTGAGTGCTCAACTGTCATTAGTTTGCGGTGGGCAGCTAGTCCATTCAGCCTGGGTGATGGATCTTCCCAGCCCATCTCAATGAGCGTTCAGATCAGCGGAGTTAATAGCGTTACATCTAGTCGGCGGTGGGCCAATGCATCTCCGTCAATCCTCCCTGCTGACGGAGCGCTGGGGCCCCGGGCCCTCACAGCTATGTGTGCCAGCGATCTGCAGCGTTTGTCTTGTGAATATTCCAATTACAGTGCGTGCCTGACCTTTCGAGTGAGCTGAGCTGGGGTAGAGTTATCTTCCCTCCTGACACACGCCGCCTATCAGTCAACGTTTCAGCCAGAGAGACAGATCTGTTTAAGGGTTTCAGGCTGATTACGAAAAGCTATGGATTGTTACACACACAACCCTAGACGTGCGGTGATTAAGATGCATGCAATGTGCCGATAAACATACGCGTTCACGCAAACACGTCAGCACTTTGTATCCACACGCCATGTATCTGCTATAATCAGCTGGCTAACTGCCTGACTGCACTCGTTCCCGTAAACAAACCCTGTGACGGGCCTATATGCCATTTTACAAGGTTTATTCCGCAAACCTAGCGTGAACAAAGTCATACTTTTGTAGGCCCCCCTGTTCCTGACATCTAATCTACATCTTTCATTGAATCAAGAATGGAAATGGCCAAGAAATGCCTCTTTTTCAATTTCATGCTGAGGTAGCTCAACTTAGTGGGCGTAATTTCTCCTAACAAGAAAATTCATCACAATGTCGTTCTCTTAGTTTGACCATGAGAACACCCCCCTGCCTTTTCTCCCTCTTGTTATGCTTTGATGAACATCCCTAAAGCATCATCGCTGCCTTAACAACACTTCTGATAATAACTAAACAATTACATTGACTGTTAGAAGCACTACGAGCTACGCTAAATAGAAATCCATGCTTGGCACAAACAATAACTTGTGTACACAAAGTGAAGTATATCACACATAACCACGATGCTAATTGCTTTAGCAGCAATTGATTCTGCTCAAACAACCACAGTCAAACCGAGGCAAGCGTCCATTGTTGCCACACAACTGAGGAAATACCTAGCGGGCAAATTCATGCATCAAATAACTCCTGGTAAATACCTCCAGCAATAACAATCACATTTCAATTGAAATGAAGTAGCGTTGGAAGATTTGAGCGTGAAAGCAATATCAGCTTAGCGTCAAATCAAGCATGAAGCCTCACACACAACCTTAATTCATGTTTTGCATACGACGACGGCATTTGCTTATCGTGGCGTTCGCTCAATCCCTCTCATGCACAGTGTGCCACAATGTGGCTAACATTACTCTAGCTCATAATGGAGATGTTTAGACCGAACTGACAGTGACAAAAAATGGATATAACATCGATCCTACACTTAAAAGATAAAAAAAAAAGTCCCGGACGAGCCCCCAGAAATAACACCCACCGAGAAAGCCTGCAAGCCCAAGCTAAGTGACATGTGCATGCGTTTGAAAAGCCTCTTGTGTATTTGCGAACTGAGGCTGAGCTTATTTACAGCATTTGTTGAAAAGCCCTGAAGAGCTGCAAGCTGAGAGGGTCTCTTACATATGCATTTAGTGTCTGGGGGCAGTGAGCTATGAGCCAGGCCAGACGCCACTCATATGATCTCTCTCTCTCTCTCTCTCTCTCTCTCTTCCAGCATTATGGAATTCAAATATTCAAGTGGAAGAGTGGCAACATCTGACTACCTTGTGCATAGCAAATGGAGGGAGGAACGGGGAGAGGGAACGGCTCTGGCAACTCCTTAACCAGATTTACATCATTTTAATATTTGTTCCGGAAAACCTTCACATACAAACATCCCCAGGCAGGCGTTTCACAGGCTGATTTGTTACTATTCATGGATAAACCGGGGAGAAACTGTAATACTAGACATGCTTGTTAAATTCACAAGGCTCCAAAGCTGCCTTCTAGAAAATCCTGCCTCTTGGTTGTCAGCTTAAGACGCCGGGCATCTGCATATGTGAGCATTTTAAGCTCTGTTAAATGGTTTGTGGTGTCATAGGCTGTCAGAGATACTGGGAGGATGAGGTTCAGGATGCTCCAGTTTCCTCACCCTGTTTTTATTGCTTTCCAGTTAAAGTTGACTCTGAATGCACCGTGCTCTTGGAGGCCTTTCCTTTGAATCACCTGCTTCGGAAGAGAATTTTAGTTTTCGGTTCAACGGTTTGAGCGATGAACTACACTACCCATAAGCACCTGCTCCACAGTCTTAAACAAGTGATCTGATGACATAATCCACAGTTAAAGTACGCCACTCTAGTGGAGGCTTCTGCCCTGAGGGTTGATATAGATTTCAGCGCTGTTAATTTCCACAGGCAGACCGGTTAGGAAACATCACAAAAACCAGCAGGAAATGAGATGTGAAGTGGTCATTGATCTTGACCGGCTGACTGCTGGAGTTTTATTTACACACAAGAGGTTAAACGTAATTGCTAAACACAAGCAGCTGGTTTAGAGTCATGGCCTAATGGTTAGCCTCTGTGCTAACACATTGAGCAGTGGTGCACTGTGCAGGTCAGGGTGACTCAGAATGCAGGAAATCTCAAACAATTTCTCAATAAGCCACTCGCCCTCATCCTTCTCGCTTTAAAAAATCCAATAAAAATACCATGAACTATTAAGGTAAAATATTGACAATCTTGTTTAAATATGAATATAATAATGTTTGTAAACTTGCCAACTTTTTAAAGCAAGCGAAAGCTGTATATGACAGCATTTTAGCTAACATGTTGCAACATACTCCATGCAGATCACTCAAATTTAAAATCAGTATTTCTCCGCTCTGCTTCAGTTGTGCCCTAAAATGAAAGTGTTGTGGGTACAAGTATGCAATATCATTTCACAGACTCATTGACTTTTCATTGGATTCAGAGATATGTTTATTGGGCAGTTATACAAATTCTAACCTCCAGCATAATCATCCTATTAAGCTTACTGAAATGCTGCTGACAATAGCTAAAAAATGCATTGCTTCAAAATGGAAAACAGTCATTGATGTACCAATTGGATGTCAGAAGTTTGCGACTGTACACCATCAGAGATCACGTATTCTTTGAGCGGAAAGGGTGAATTATTTCAAAAGATTTGGAATCCACTTTTGAATAATATTAAAACAGCACCACATGATTTGATTTGACAGTTTTTCTCTACTGGTTTATACTGAATCTTTAATTTATTTATTTGTATTTAACTTATTTACTTTTACATACTGTGTGTGTAGGTTTTACCTTAGCTTGTTTGCTGTCTAGTTTCGATGTTCTGTATTGTTAACTTTTTTAAAAGCAAAATAAAAATATATAATTCAAAAAAGAAATATCATTAGAGGTTCACAGAATAAAACCAAAACCAAACAATAAGTTTTATTCAACAAAAAAATTCATTCGTAAATCCAGAAAATCAAACAAATAAAAAAAAGTTTAAATAAAATAACATTGTATAGATTAAACAATTATATGAAGACAATTCATAAGCATGATTAAGTAGGGATGTCCAGATCTAATCACCTGATCACGCAGTTTGAGACTCGCGATCAGGATTCCTTATTTTTGAACACATCTATAGTTTTACGGTGGCGCAGAGTTAGACCTCTTTCTTGACTTCACACAAAAAACAGCAACGTGTGCAGCATGAGCATAACTATTGGTTAAATGCCTGCAAAGTAGAACACGGAAGCAGCTTGAAGCGGAAAGAGCGAGCATGTCTGCGGTCTGGAGGTATTATTAAGTTGATGACGACAACATTGCCAGAGCAAACTGTAAGATATGTAAACTTGGGATTTCCTGCTGAGTATTTTAAATTGATGTGCGGTTTGTTTTTATATTAGATTTACAGTTGCACTAAAGTCCAATAGTGAAGAATTTGTGTTATTTATTACTTGATTGTTCAAGCTACCTCACAGAAGTGCTCTGTTTTTTGTTGAATGTTAAAATAAGGTGAATTAAATAAACAATAAGGAACACCCTGGATCTGTTTCTTCGCTTTATTCTTTTTGTATGAATATGTAGTATCAGATTGAGTTATAGTATCGGTAGATACTCAATATCAAATGACTCGAGGGCAAAAAAACCTGATCGAAACATCCCTACTAGTAAGGTAAAATTACTATAACATTAAAAAAAACCTCCCATGTATCCTTAAAATGTCCAACGCTGAATATGTGTTTCACCTGTGTCTTTGACCTCTGTGTCTCTGGTCACCCAAGCATGAGTAATGTTCATAAGTGTTTGTTACCAGCAGATATAACACCCTGTCCCTTTCTCTCTCTTTCTCTATTCCCCCTCCTCGCTCGATCTCTCTTTCAAAGCCACGGCTTGACATTTCGCCTGGTCTCTGGAGAGGCCGATGGGAAATGGAGTTACTACTGGAGGCGCACTGTAAATTCCATACAGCCACATGTTATGCGGCCTAAACACAAATGACCAGTCGCAGGATGTGACGATAACAGAATAATGGCCAGTGTTGTCTGGGGACGCCGATCCGTCATGCTGAGGCTTATATCTTGCAGTGTCATCGCGAGATGCTGCGCGGCTCTATATGTCAAAGCTGCAACTGTAAAAGTCATCGCCAATGCATTTGATGGAGTTTCTAGTGCAAATCTTTATGATATGTGGCTCTGGTGAATGGTACATGTAGGAGTGTGTGGGATTTACACCCTGCAGTGATGAAGCTAATAAGTGTCTTCATGCTAGAGTGTAAATAGGATGTGTTTGGCAATTAAGTTTGCGACCATATTCTATAACAAGGTTTGTATGAAAAGCCAAGGTTTTGCAAATGTCTCTAAACATGTCAAGAGGTAAAACCTGGAATTAGTTCATCTTTAAATTTAAGAAAGTGTGGGGGGAAGTGGAGTAATATTGTGTATCTTGCAGTCTTGTCGTGAGATGCAACAGCACTGGCTCTATATATCAATGCTAGAAGTGTTATTTTCTAAAATATATGTCTCCGGTGAAACTGTGTGTGGTGTTTACACACTGTAATGGAGAAGTAAAGTGGAGATAAAGTTAATGAGCTTCTTTATAACATTAAAAATGAACAGTGCTGCCAAATTCCATCCATTAGAAGCTAATTATGGACAGTCCATAATAAATAAATAACTTATGAGCAGCCAAATATCTCTTAAAATGTTATTTTAATGAAATTAAAAGTGTAAAAGCTGTTGTAGATTTGCTTCATTTATAAATGTAGGGAAACTTCAGAAAAAAAATAACAGAAAATAGGAAAAATCACATGGAAAAGAGGAGTTACATCTTGAAGTCATCGTGAGATGCAAAGCTGTAACTGTAGAAGTCCTCAACAATGCAATTTATTTAGTTTGTAGTGCTGATTTTTATTAAGTGTAGCTCTGGTGAAACAGTATATGTGTGTTATTTACACACTGTATTTAAGAGTCTCATACTGTTGTGATAAAGCCTCTTTATGTAAATTAAGTGTAACATTGATTATTTTCATGGACATGCAAAAATAGTGCCGCCATATTTCTTCCATTATAAGGTTCATATGGGCAGCCAAATATCTGTAATATTATTGAAACACATTTCAAAGCTTAAAATTGTAAAACAAAACTGCAAGAAAATATAAATAAATGGGAAATGACCGATGGAAAAGTCAGAGAAAGATGCCGCGCAGCTCAATATGTTTAAACTGGAGCAGTAAAAGTCTCAGATATTGCATTTTATTTAGTTCCTATTGCCCGATCGTTATGAAATGTGTCTCTTGTGAAACTGAAAGTGTGTGTTATTTACAAACTGTAGTGTATAAGTCTCAGGCCGGTGCGGTAAAGCTACAGATAAAGCTTCTTTGTGTAAATGATGTTTACTATTGATTCTTCTTATAAACATAAAAAGTAGTGCCACCGTATTTCTTCAACTACAGAATTTTTACAGACAGACAAATGTTGGGGGATATTTCAGAGCTCAAAAAAGTGCAAAACCTCAATTTAGTTTATTTTTAAGTCTAAGAAACTGAAGAAAAAATAAATAAATTTATCAATGTAAAAGAAGTCAGAGATAGATGCTGCACAACTCAATATGTCAAAACATGAGTAATAAAAGTCACCGATAATGCAGTTTATTTAGTTCCTAATGCCTGATCTCTATAAAACATGTCTCTGCTGAAACAGTAAGTGTATGTGTGTGTGTGTGTGTGTGTTATTTACACACTGTAGTGGAGGAGTCTCAGGCCGGTGTGATAAAGCTAATGAGCTTCTTTGTGCTGGAGTGTAAATGAGACAGTCACCTCGCTTTCGCTATCTGCGGCGGTAGAGACTCCAGGGGTGATTACTGCTTTAAATTATGCTCAAGGGCAAAGCGCTATTTGCATCAGAGGGGCTTTTATTTGGCTGATGAGCGGCGAAAAAAGCGTCATCGCCCTGCCTGAAGACGTTGCACTCGCTGCAGCTCCCGGTGGACGGCGGGGGGAGACGAAAGCCAGACTGGATGTGTTTGTGCGGCGTCTCGGCGTTACTTTGTTACTTTCCCCCTTGCTGAATGACAGTCAATGGACCCCTAGAGACGCCTCTCCTCCCCACCTCCATGTGCGTGTGCGTTAATGTGTTTGTGGGGTGATGATGGAGTCAGACTCATTGAATATCAATTAGCATGCTGCTTTTTTGGCTTCTGTGTATGGTCTGTTTTCCAGGTGTAAGCGTTGTGAAAGAAATAAGTCTTACTGAGGTGATTCGCTTTCAGCGATTCCCCCCCTCCCTCCTTTCCTACTACCTCCAATTTCATTTGCTCGTACACCTGGAGAAGACGAGGAAAATATGGCTGACACTGGCTGTCAGGAGTCTCATCTTAAATTCTCCTCAAGCTAAAATGTCGGGTTAATTGCTGTCATTTTTACACCGGGCCAGCGACTTACACACCGCTTCCTGTAACAATCCCTGTTAGCAGGGGGAAAAATTATATTTATGTATAAAATCAACATCGTCTTGTGCATCTGGACATGACTTTGTGTATTAATATTAAAGTTTGGCTTATAAAATAAATGTAGAAGTGATCAAATTTGACAGAAAGACAAAAAAACATTGAATTCTGACAAATAAATGAAGGAGAAATGAATGTTGAAAACGCTCCCATTGGAGCTTCCCTTAAAGAGAGGAAGTTCATTTAGCAGAGTATGGCTAACTACATTAGAAATCCATACAATCTTATTAAAGCTAAACTGTCATCTAGAGGCTCCATCATGTTATATTACATCACATCTGCATTTACAGATCAATGCAAACTTACTTGTTTACATGCGCCTTTATCAATACAATAACATTAAATGCTCGTTTAACAACAGCTTCAAAATCAATGGAGTTCATGTCTTTAGCAATAATTCTTCTCAGATACATATCTACCATAATAAGGTCCTTATGGAGAGGTAATGCTTTACAAATGTCTCTGAGAATGTTGGGAGATATGTATAATGCTCTAAACCTTTAGTTAGGACGGGAGTTTCTTCTTAAGGAAGTATTATTTGTATAGGAACTTCATATAAAGGATTCTGAATCTTTGTGCATGCTTATGGAGATTTTTGGCTTTTCATTGTGTTTATTTTGTGATCATTCTGCCTATGTTAATGCAAACAGCATATTGTATATTTGTTGAAATTTAACATATGTGTAACTTCACATATCTTCCATAATAATGTCCTTATGAGGAGGTGATGTTTTGCAAGTGTCTCTGAGAATGTTGGGAGACATTATAATGCTCTAAACTTTTATTTAGGAAGGGAATCTCATATTAAGGGATTATTATATGCATAGGGACTTCATATTAAGGATTCTGAATCCTTGTGTATCCTTTTGGAGATGTTAGCCTTTTTCATTTTATACATTTATTTTTTGTTCTCATTCCTGTGTTAATGCAAACAGCGTATTGTATATTTATTGAAAGTATATATTTATTTAAAAGTATATATATCTTTACATATCTTTAATAATAAGGTCCTTATGGAGAGGTAATGTTTTGTAAATGTCTCTGAGAATGCTGTAATCCTTCTGCCTATATTAATGCAAACAGCATTGAAATTTAACATATGTGTAACTTAACATATGTTCCATAAGAATGTCCTCATGAGGAGGTGATGTTTTGAAAATGTCTCTGAGAATGTTGGGAGATATTCTCATGCTCTAAACATTAATTTTGTCCATTAATAAGCTAAGGAATCAGAATCTTTGGGCGTGTTCCTTTTATTTATTTATTTATTTATTCATTTATTTATTGTATGTGATCATTCCTATGTTAATGCAAACAACATATTTACTTACAAATCTTCTATAATAAGGTCCTTATTAAGATGTAATGGTTTGCAGGTGTCTCTGACAGTGTTGGGAGACTTTATAATGCTTTAAACCCTAATTTAGTTAAATAATAATTTAAATAATCTGAATCCTTGTGCATCCTTATGGAGAGTTTTGCCTTTTTGTTTTATTTACTTTGTGATCATTCTGCCAATGTTAATGCAAACAGCATATTGAATTTTAAAATATAAAAAATATATATAAATTTAAAGTATATATACCTTCAAATATCTTCCATAATAATGTCCTTATGGAGAGGTGATGTTTTGCAAGTGTCTCTGAGAATGTTGGGAGACAATATAATGCTCTATACATTAATTTAGTTCCTTAATAATTTAATCTGGTAAGACTTTACAATAAGTTTGTATTAGCTAATGTTAGGTAATGCATTTACTAACATGAACAAAGAATAAATAATGCATTGATTACAGTATTTGTTCATGTTAGTTAAGCATGAAATTGGATGTTAACAATCCATTAGTAAATGTGGAACTATGATTAAATGTTTTACAAGTATTGTTCATTATTAGTTCATGTTAGTACATACATTAATTAACACAACCTTAAAGTAAAGTATGACCTTTAATCTGAATCCTTGTGCATCATTATGGAGATTCTAGCCTTTTTGACTTTATGGAGATTTTTTTGTGATCATTTTGCAAATATAAATGTAAACAACATGCATTTTGGCATACAAAAGTGAAATTTTTATTCAAATGTTATTGTTTCACGATTAACTTCCATTAATTGTTTTATAAATTGTTTAAAATGTCAGTATCTCAATACCGCCATTGAATTCCACTTGTATTTAAGCAAAAATGAGTATATTTTTAGTTAACAGGCTTTTATTTTGTTGCCAAAGCTTCAAAATTGCCATTTTTAAAAAATGAAAGAACAATTTTCAGTACTTTGAGACAGTATATTATTTAGCTTAGCCTGTAGACCTAAAAAAATGTACAAACTGTAAATTTAAAAGCTTATTATCCATAAAATTTATGATTTTACCAACATGACTGATGCTGGTAAAGGAAAATGTGTCAATTAGCAATATACAGTACATTTAAACATTAAAACATGATACTATTATTATGGTTTTATAGCAACATTTAGTCCCCTGTTCTAAAAAAAACTGCACAATTGTTAAAATAAAACAAATAAATCACAATGCAGTTTTCTAAATTCTCTGTGTTTAATAATGCACAGACATGCTAGTTAACAAACTAGTACAATTACCATTATTTTCAGAGTCCTGTAAGCCTGAAAGCCAGAAATCCAGGTGGTTATTAGGCATTTGTGCAGGAATTCTCTTGACTGTGCCGTGTGTGCATGCGCGAGAGTGTGTATTGTGCAGAAAGTGTGTGAAGTTAACAGCACCTGGCCTCTCTTTAAAAAGCCTCCGGAGGCCTGTTAGCTGGTCCACTCATTTCAACGTGTCTGTCTGCGTCTCTGGAAGTGAAACACTGTCAGTCTCTCCACTGTCTGTATGGCACTTATCTCTGTCTCTTCACTCTTTCTGCTTACACTGCCCTTTTCTTACACTCTTACTGCGGATTATCTACACGCAGATAACACCAAGCGATATGCAGCTGTACATGAGTGATGCTACTAACAATTATTTTCCAGTAACAATGGCATTGATAAAAATAAGAATGTGACGTTAACTTGACAAAAACACATGCATTTGTTATAATAATAATAATAATAATAATAATAATAATAATAATAATAATAATAATAATATTATTATTATTATTATTATTATTATTATTATTATTTATTTTTTTTATCAATAGTAGTAGTAGTAGTAATTTATTTATTAAGGAATGTAGAATTGCTTATTTATTTGTTTATTTACTTTATAAGTAATTTAAACAATAATTATTAATAAATATAGTAAATAATACTACTACTACTAATAATAATAATACAAATTAGTAAATAAATAATGATAATTATATTGTTATTATGATTTTTTATTAAAAGTAGTGGTAATTTATTTATTAATAAAGGTATTTCTTATTTATTTGTTTATTTAATTAATAAATCATTTAAACTAACAATACTTACTATTAAATATAGTAACATATTAACAATGATCATACTATCATTATTATTATTATATTATTATTGTTATTATTATTATTATTATTAATAATAAAAACTAAATAAATACTTATTATAATTGTTAGTAATATTATTTTTATATTAATAGTAGTAGTTGTAATTTATTTATCAATAGAAGTGTTATTGTTTATTTATTTTATAAGTAATTTAAATTAACATTAATTGTTATTAAATATAGTAATACATTAATTTAAAAAAAAAATAATAATAATTTTCCTAGTGATGGGTTGCGGCTGGAAGGGCATCCGCTGTGTCAAACATATGCTGGATAAGTTGGTGGTTCATTCTGCTGTGGTGACGCCTGATTGTACTGTACTTGGGACAATGACAACTTGCAATGGTTTTTATTTTATATTAAATATATATACACATTCAAAATATAATGAAGTTTGTAATGTTTATAAATTTTCATAATAATTGTGCTTTTATTTTAACATTTCTAATTATATTTGTTTACACCAATTACTATATGATTACAAGAATGAATCCTTGAACATACATGAATAAATGAAAAAAAAATATTTTAATACATATTTTTAATATAAAACAATTCTGTATTTAAATTCTTTTTTATTATTATTTATTATTATTAATAAATGTTTTATTATTTATTAATACATTTTATTATGTTTAAAATAAATTGTAATAATAATTATAATATTAATAGTTATAATGATATTAGAATAATATTATTAATAATAATAATAATTTAATAATAATAATAATAATAACAATAATAATACTATATTTCAATTTGTTTAAACTATTGTATGATTACAAAAGCAAATCCATGAATATGTATAAATATATGGAAAACAGGTATTTAAAATTTTAATTCTGTATTTGAACATTTTAAAATGTTTAAAATAAATATAATAATAATAATAATAATAATAATAATAATAATAATAATAATAATAATAATAATAATCATAATAATAATAATAATAATAATAATAATAATAATAATAATAATAATAATAATAATAATAATAATAATAATGTCATAAACCAACATGAACAATCAAAACGTGCTCTGGCACAAGTTGACAGAAACACTTTTAAAGACACAAACAGATCTCCATTTCACACACATATACACACACACAGCCAGTGAAGAGTGCAGGTTAAAACAGGAGTCAGTAATGAGAAAGCGGGAGGGGTTTGACCTCAATCAGACGCGTGTGAGAGAGAAGTGATGATGAATGGAGGAGATGGGGGTGAGCCTGTAATCACCAGCTGGAGAGGGTGGATGATGGGGAGGGGAGGGGGTGCGTTTGTACGCTGGGGCCACAAAGAGCCGCGGGACACACTTCAGTCTGCTGAACTGAGCCTGGTGCAAACACACAGGCCCACGGGCTGCTTTCAGCTGCTGCCAACCAGGACTGAGACGCTCAGTTACACATACACACATACACAATAAAAAGAGCTGGTGTTAGAGATAGAAACTTCACGATGATAAAAAAAAAAAGTTTAATAAAAATATTATCAAATAAATGTTCAAATGATTAAAATCTGTTAAAATTATAATTTTTTTGCCTATTTGGAAATTAGAATTTTAGTGTAAAAATGTATATAGCAACCAAAAAATAAACATGTAAACGTTATAAAAGTTAAATATAAATTAAAACACTCGTATTAAAATGCATAATAAAAATAAAAAATGCATTAAAATGCAAAAAGAAAATAATATTCCTTATTAATTTCATTAAAATTATTACTTTAGAAATTCTTTATTTATGGTCTAAAATAATTAAGTATAAAATTTGCTATAAAATTTATATTTAAGAAAACAACTAAAAATTTAACTAAAAACTTACAAATAATTACAAATACTTAAAAATAATTTAAAGTACTCTACAAATAGACGTCAACAACAATTTTTAAATCAACAATTTTGGAATTGTTTTGTCTACTTTTAAGTATTTTATGAGTGTAAACATTGATGTTGCATCAAAAAAAAAAAAAAAAAGGAAAATGTTAACAAATTACATATAATTTCAAATATTAGATGGCAAATTGCAAAATATAATGTCAATTTTAATTATAAATATGTTAAAAAACACATCAAACCTAAACATTTGTTATTACTTTGCCTTTATTTAAGTTGTGTAAACATTTGCAAGACACCTAAATAATACAAAAAGGCACAACAAATAAATATAAATATAATAACTGCCCGAATATAAACTGAAAACCCAAAACAAAACACACAAAAACAATAATAATAAATAAAATCACGAATGGATGTAATCAAAGAATAAAACATTAAATAAATAATACATAAATAAAACCAGTCATCTTTAACAATATTTAGTTTAACTAATAAGTAATTCAGATATTTATAAACATTCACGACAACCAAAACAAAAAAAAAACTGCTTAAAACTGTTATGAAAATCCTTGAAAATAAAGCCAACGATGCCCGAGGAATCTGCAATCCTGTTTCCACACACACTCTCATAGAGTGACACACTTGTGAGTGAATAAGTGAACACACACATACACACACTCCACAGCGCCTGCAGACTCTCCGTGAGCTCAGCCTGACCTCTCATGCTGCTCTTTTGGAGAGCTGTCAAACCCATCATTCACTGTACCGCCATACACACACACACACACACACACACATACATACTGTACATACAGCCCTCGCAAAGTCACAAACAATCAAGCACACAGTCCCTCCGCACATATAAATGAAAAGAAAAACACATGCATTGGCTTTTAAAGCGAATAAGCAGTGCAAGTGTGGGGAAATCAAATAAGGAGGCCCTCTAGTGGCCACAAACAACCGGCAAACCTCCGTGTTTCACACTCACAAACCACAACACTTGCATTGAACCACCACCACCACCAACATAAAACAAAATCAAATAACTCACTCCAAATAAAGTCAATCTAAATAACCCAAAAAGTACACAAAATGAAGTTTCACACCCAAAACAAACAAAGTAAACAATAAATAAGCAGCCCAAAATGCCCTCAAAGCAATACAACTGTCCAGAGTCCTGTCTATAAAATGCACACAGCTGAAGGGTGTCAGTCAAAAAAAGCTGCCTGCTGAGCCTTGTGTGAATGCCAGCGATAGAGAGAGAGAGAGAGAGTGAGAGAGAGAGAGAAAGGGAGAGAGAGAGACGGAGCGCGGCGGATGACAAACGGACGGGGGGGAGAGAGACGCAACTTACCTGCTGTTGTTGCAGATGCAGCAGCTCGACTGCGCTTACTTCACTGCTCGTCTCCCCACTTGATCTTCCATCTCTACTGCCAGCATCTAATTGGCTGCTTAGGCTGCTCATTCCATTTTGACTCATTGAACTGTTGCTTATTGTCTCATTGGCCGACTCCTGCATCATGACTTAATACCTAGAAGTGATTAAGAGGCACCGGTTAAGGCTCTTGTTACAATCCCCTTTAGTTGCCTCCTAAAAAAAAATAGGGGGGGGGGTTTAAAAAAAAAAAGAAAAAGGAAAACTGGGGGCGAGAGTGGAGGAAAAAAAAAAGCTTTCCATTATCAAGCCCTACTCCCTTTGCAAATTAAAGCATTTACCAGGGGGGAGGGGGGGAATTATGCATTCGCTGTGTAAATGAGGCAATACAAAGAGATGCTTGATGGCTTTTATTTATTTATTCTATTTGTTTGTTTGTTTCTTTGTTTGTTTTGGCTTGGGTTTTTTGTGCATGTCGATTCTTATGGATGTTACAAAGTGCGTTATAAACATATATTGGTTATTTATTTCATATTATGCATGCTTTTTAAATTGTGTTTTTTGGGCATGTTCATTTTTACATGGATAAATGTCACAAGGTGTGTTATAAACAGATATGTTGTTTATTTATTTGTTTATTTATTTTGCTTCATGCATGATTTAAGTTGCATGTTGATTGTGATATGAATAAATGTTACAAGGAGTGTTATAAACAGAAATACTGTATGCTATTATGCTTCATGCATGCTTTAAATTGTGTTTTTGTGCATGTTGATTGATTGTTACATAAATAAATGTTCCAAGGAGTGTTAAAACACAAATACTATTTATTTATTTTGCTTCATGCATGCTTTTTTTTTTTTGCAGTTTTACGTGGATAAATGTTACAAAATGGGTTTAAAATGATTAAAAAATGTTTATTTATTTAGATTTATGCATGATTTTTAGTTTGTGTTTATGCATGTTGATTTTTACATATATAATTGTTACTAGGTGTGTTATAAACATACATATTGTTCATTTACTTATTATGCTTCATGCATGCTTTACCTTGTTTTTTGTGCATGTTGATTGTTACATGAATAAATGTTACAAGGTGTATTATAAACATATGCATGTTGTTTATTTATTTTTTATGCCTCATGAATGCTTTAAGTGGTGTTATGTGCATGTTGATTGATTGCTACATGGATAAATGTTACAAGGAGTGTTATAAACACATAAAATACTAGTTATTTATTTTTGCTTCATGCATGCTTTAAATGTTGTGTATGCATGTTGTTTGTCGCATGAATAAATATTGAAAGGAGTGTTATAAACTTATGAGTATTGTTTATTTGTTTTGCTTAATGCATGCTTTTCAAGTTGTTTTTGTGTGCGCTGACTATTACATGGAAAAATGTTACAAAGTGTGTTATAAAATTATGCATATTGTTTATTTTGCTTCATGCATGCTTTTATGTTGTGTTTATGCATGTTGATTGTCACATGGATAAATGTTACAAAGTGTGCTATAAACGCATATTGTTTATTTATTTATTATGCTTGATGCATGCTTTTGAAGTTGCTCTTATGTGTGTGTGTTGATTGTTACATGGATAAAGGAGTGTTATAAACTTATAAATATTGTTTATTTATTGATTTTGCTTCATGCATGCTTTGTAAGTTGTGTTTTTGTATGTTGAAAAATGTTACAAAGAGTGTTATAAACACATACATTTATTTATTTTGCTTCATGCATGCTTTTTTAAATAGTTTTTTGTGCATGTTGATTGTCACAAAAATAAATGTTACAGGGTGTGTTATAAACATGCATATTGTTTGTTTATTTATTTAGCTTCATGCATGCTTTTGCAAGTTGTGTTTTTGTTTGCGTTAACTGTTACATGGATAAATGTTACAAAGTGTTATAAACATACATGTTGTTTATTTATTTGTTTGTTTATTTTGCTTCATGCATGCTTCGTGTTTTTGTGCATGTTGATTGTTACATGGATAAGTGTTGCAAGGTGTGCTAAAAACATATAGTTTATTTATTCGTTTTGCTTCATGCATGCTTTTTAAGTTGTGTTTATTGTTAGATGAATAAATGTTATACACATATTGTTTATTTATTTATGCATGCTTTTTAAATTGTGTATTTTTGTGCATATGTACTGCTATAAAGATAAATGATAAAAGTTGTGTTCAAAATATATATACATATATAAATTTATAAATAAATGAAATGTAACACCTTTTATTTCTGGCTCAAATGTCTTAAAATATCCCCGTTGCGTCTCGACTGAGCAGAGTTGCCTAATGATGCACGGCTAATCATGCAAAATTAAAAATTTGGTACAGGAGGTGAGGGGAGAAGAGGGGGGAATTACAAATCACATGCTTCTGTACGGTGATGAACGATATAATGGTCTTTTCTTTTAGCTGGAGCTAAATAAAATTTGCCTGCTAGTCAAACGAGGAGAGAAGAAAAAGAGGCTCGTGCCACACATAGACCAGTCCTCTCCCTCCCTTTATTTTAATCGCATACTCAAATATTCATTATTTCCGTATATTTAGCGCCGTCCGCCGAGCACAATTAAAATTCAAACACCGAATTCAAACAGAACCACGTCAGTTTTTACTCTGGCAAATAAATGAAAAGCAGATTCAATTAATCTGTCTATGGCATCTGCTAGAAATGAGAACAGGGGGGGGAATGCTGGCTGCAAATACAAATAATAATAATACTAATAATAAAAATCATGAATATCGCTAATGATTGCGCTAAAACAGCATGAATTATGCATATTACCTCTTCTCTGGTAATAAATGTTTTATCATTTCCCCCTGCATAAGTGTCGTGTATGTTCACAGGAGCCCTGCCAAGATCTTTGCGATCCTTCCAATAAATAAAAGAATCATCCGACCCAATAAATGCAATTCAAGGTGTGTTCTGCATAGCTAATACACCCACAAGAGCCTTAATACACACACAGACACGCACGTCATTCATCCGACCCCCCCTCCTCCTCTCCTCCCATTACACATTTTTGTTCCTCTCCAAAAAATGACGACAGGCCGTCTCATATTTCAGAGCGTTCAAACATAAACAATATTAATTACGCTAATGGCAGCGCACGCACAATAAAATATCCCTAATCTCGTGTAATGTTTAGAGGGGGATTGGTTTTTCCACCAACACTTTCATTTATTTCCCTGACAGCTCCGCCATCCTTCTTTCCACAGATTAAACACATCAATTTTGTCACCTGCTACGTACGGACAATTAGCAGCGATCTTTGAACGAGAGCATACAGTAACTCGACAGCCGAGCCACAGAGAGAGAGAGAAAAAAAAGGAAAAGACGGCGTTAATCAAACGCACGACACAACAAAGACAGTCTTCTAATCCACGGCTGCTTTTTAGATCAGCGAATGACATTTTAAAGGCTTTGCCAGTGTCTTATAAGAAACACAAGTCTTTTGCTTTTTTCTCACCACCTAGCAAGAAAGCACTGGTCAACTTGAGAACAAATAAAAGTCCAGGAGAAAGAGGGAAAGGCAGGAGCTGACGAATCTCTCCAGAAGAAACACAAAGCTGCCGTTGAGATTAGGCGACTAATAAGTATTCAAATTAGGCATAAATTTTACATGCCCCATGTTTAAAATATTCAGAGAAGGGCTGCTTGATTGCCTTTACGCGAATTTTATGAACAGAGTAATGGAGTGTTTTTTAATGCCACAATGAAGGAGAGTTAAAAAAAAAAAAAAAAAGTGCAGGATGAGTTTAAAACCCGATTTTTTTTAGACTAACCTGGGAAAAAACTACAACATGATAATTAAAATTACACTCAGTTCGCACTAAAAAAAAAAAAAATCAAATACGATTTCGATGAAAATGATTCGCAGAATTAAACACACACTCGTTATACAACTACAGAACATCTAAAAACCACACACACACACACACACACAAAAATCCTACTTTTTCCCCCTTCAAATTTGGTTTTGGGTTTAATGACACGGAATACTGATCCTGTCATTATGGAAACACACATTATTAACACTGTATCCCTAAATCCACATGATCCACAACTGGCGTGTAAGGTGTCTAACCCAACGTAATGCTCATGCAGATATATGCAAAGTGTATTCAGAGAGATCAGGTGCTGCTTTAACCTTAATGACAGCGGTGAGATAAATTAATTAGCCATCTGAAGGCAGCATCGAAATCTGCCAATTACAATGTCAATTAGAAACACATCCGCGCTCGCGATCGTTTCCACGCGATGGAGCGGACAAGAGGAGTGTGAGAAGGGGGGGGACGTTACATGTCTGAATGACACTGAGTGAAGGAGAGAGTTGAGTACGGTACTGTACCTCCTGGACAGAGAGCCAAAGCATGAGAGAGCACGCAAAATCGGTCTATTGTAGTTTTAGAGGTGGTCTATTTCTTTTAGACCACCACTAAAAAGCGAAAAGATTTGCAGCTTTGGTCCATTTGATTCTAGGTTTTACTTTCAGTGAGGTTGTGCTTCATATCAACCAGTCATCATCCAAAGAAAATAAAGTCCATCAGTGTGTATTCAAATGAAGCAAATCGCTGGAATAAAAGATCTGCTTCTTTTCTCTCTCTCTGTGTGTGTGTATGTGTGTGTGAGTGTGTTTTTAAACGCTGTAACAGTACCACGCTTGCGATTCCTTTCTGGCTGTGTAAATGTTTGCTCTCGAATCGTAGGGCTGTGCAAATCTGTCCTTTCCATCAGGTGAAAAATCCCAGACAGGATCCTGACAACGCATTCAAGGGGGCTACGCCTGTGATTTCAGATGGGTGGGTTTGCAAGAAAAGGTGTGGGGAGGAGAACAAAAAAAAAAAGCCACAAATATAACCCAGATGTTTCTCATACACACTTTTCATGATGGAGGAGTAAAGTTACACGGGCTCTCATTTGAGCTGATTTTACCACCACAAATGTTGCTTCATTATCAGACAGGGCATGCTTCTTATCGAAGAAGTTCTCCAACATCTGAGGCGTTCAGAAACTGCAGGATATACAAGTTGCTGAAAAGAGGCACCGGAGGCTGTGACATTAACACATTCTCACACACACACACACACACACACACACAGAAATCATCCACTTTCGCCGAGACGCACTTCATTTTTTCCCCTCCCGTGAAAAAGGCAGCGGCCCTCTCTCCCCTGATAGGACGCGGAGAACAGACCTGAAAAGGAGCTTGATGATTATTTCAGGGAGCCATCGGAAAAGGCAGACTCTGTGATCCAAGAAGCCTAGTCATTATCAGTGCATTGCTCAGGTGCCCGGAATCCTAACATTGCAAGTGGGAAAGGACTAGGAAACGAAGAAAAAAAAATAAAAAAAATTACATTTCACAGTCTGCTAGTTTCCAGCCGCTCTGATTCAGTTAAGATATGGATACCATTTAAAATAATCACAAATTCTGTGCTCCACTGAAATTAATTCATCATTGCCATAAGTTACAATGCATACAAAATAAACCCGCTCAGCTATTCCTCAATATTTAACAGCGCGGGATAATGCTCAATAAATCAAAACGCCAGATGATGCAAAGTTTGAATTCCATCCCATCTCATGTAACACACGTGAAATTGAGAATATGATAATTAAAAATGCCGCCGAACGCCAGTGTTAAAAGTTAACCAGCGCCTTCTCTTGCTCCTAGGGGTCACCGTACACATTAACGACTCCAAACCTGAATGTGCTGTAATATTACAGACCCCCTCGTCTCCGATAGAGGGATTTCAAAGCGATTCACAATGGATGAGATTATGGAGTATAAAGAGCACAAGGGAAATCATATTTATACCACCAGTTCAAAAATGAAAAGGGAGGATGAATACAGCGCTTTTCAGGATTAATGGGATGCAAAGTAACCAGAATCAAGTGTTGTTATCAGCGCTAGAATGAGAACACATTCAAGAGAAGGGAAATTCAATCGTTTCGCTCACAATAAAAAAAGACCGTCTGTGATTCAAGCTCATTCAGAACTTCATTCTGGAATATTTACACTAAAAGGAAAGGAGTGTTAAAGAAAGAAAGAGAGAGAAAATGCACAGGGAAAACTGCTGTAAATCCAGAAACAATACTAATCATAAATAAATGCACACAATTCATCGTTGTGACCTGCAAATTTTATGCTGTTCCATCACTTCCGGACAAAAAAAAAAAAAAAAAAAAAAGTCAGACTGTTTCAAGTCTTTTTATTTGATACAAGCACCGCCCTCTCGAACCCTCAAAAAAAGTAGGTGACTAGACAGTGACGCTGGTATCTCATCAAGCAGTCCCTGCGCCTGCATTTTGGGTAATTTCTTTAATTAACTCAGCCCACCTAATCACCAGTAATTGACCTATAAAAGTAGGAGGCCTCATTGTCTGCTCCAATCATCATTGTCAGGAGGAGACTCGTTCTCCCTTGCTCTCCTTCTCACTATTTATCCGTTTCTCTCACTATTTACCTGTCTCAAATGCATATTTCATTTCATATTGAGCTGTAATTATCCTTTGTGACACCGCCTGGCTTTTTGTGTGTGTGTGTGTGTGTGTGAGAGGCGAGATTAAAAGCCTTGGGGTGGAGGGGGCAAATGCACTCGCCCCTGTTCAGGACACGCGTCCGCTTTAACGACCGGGACGGCCATGGTGCCGCCACACAGACACGATCCCGCGGAGAGACATAGCTCATGGTGACGTTTCCACTTATTTGTGGCTGATTAGGGTCATTATGTCCCCCTGCTCTGATTTATGTTGTCATTCTTTCGGCCCCGTCCTGCATCGATAGATCTTAATGAATTGGTAAATAAGGGTGAAGATTACACTTGACAACACCCCAACATTTCTCATTCATACCCCGACAAGATTTATGTAACCAATTAGGGCGAGATTGGTCCAGCGAAAAATAATCTTTCCCCAGGAAAATTACCCAGAGTGTAAAAAACCCCGACGAAATAGATAATGGCCAGTCTTTAAGGGAGACTTAGTCACAGAGCAAGCAGAGCTCGGGCTGAAGGGTTCTCAGAAGTGCATTTAAAGAGGGGAAGCGGCTCTTGTAGGACTTTTCAAATTGATTTCTTTTTTCTTTCCTAAAAAAATTCAACCGCACGACTGCAGGAACGAGCGCACGCACAACTAATCAGCCACCATCTGCATGTCCAAACCAGAGGCCATGAAATCAATGGATTAAAAATTAACCTCTCGCCAACAAAGCAGCACTTTGATGTGCAAATGAGTACTCAAGGAGGTAGATTGCAAACTAGCACAATGCATGCATGAAGAAAAAATAATAAAATTAAATATACAAATCAATCCTTTCTCCATGACTTCACTCTGTGATGACGCCTCGACTGAAGAAATCTATTTGCATTTTTTAATAGTCTGCTATTTCAATTATTTAATTTACATCTGTGCGGTGCGAGTAACCGGTCGACTCATTTCGCATTAAAATATCAGATAAAAACACAGGCTGATCATCAATGAGCGCAGACAGGGCCGAGGAGGACCCGGAGGGACGTGGGAGAACAGAGCGAGAGTGATGCTGGCGTCGTCTCATCCCGCTTCCCCCTTCAAGCACATGCAAATAAGGCTGTGATGCTTAACTGCATCATTTATGGGGATAATAGCGGCATCATCATTACGGGACTCAAATTAAATTACATCACAATTAGCATAACAAAGTGATTGGTTAAACTTTCAAAACAAATACCCGCCTCGGCTAATGAGCGGTGTTAATTGGAACGGGCTCTTTCTAAATAAAACATGTAGGTAAACATGTGCTTTAGTTAAACGACTTTTTAGGATTTGTTTTGTTTATTTATTTGAGGATAGGAATAGGGGGAAAAAAAAGCTCACCAGGGGGAATTTGCAGTATATAAAAAAAAAACACAACCCCCTCAAAATATGCAGCATTTAATTTTATCGCACTAAACAAGCTATTACACTCGGGCTCAGGAGGACAATGTAAATTATCTGTCTGATTCTCCATATGTGCTAATCATGTATCTCATTATGCACCGGGGTATTAAATTATAAAGACCACCACGTCCACATTCCAGCACAAAGCCATATAAAAACGTAATAATATGCTCACAATAGCCCAATAGCGTGCGCCGTTCACCCTTATGAATATTTAAGTAAACAAATTATCTGCCTGCCTTTGATAGGGATAATTAGTACTCCGGGGCTAATCATTGTACTGACCCCACCTCCAAAAATGAGACAGGCTAGTTGAAGTTTCAGGTGACTATGAAATCTTAAGCCATTCTCATGAAAGTACTAAATGAATAAATGATGAAAGCTCATCTAATTAGCATTTTATATTTATTAGCATACAATCACAATAAAAAAACAAAACAATAATATTTAACACACAATAAAAGCACTCAAAGTATTTAATTTCCCATCAAACTCCACAAACAGCTCAACTGAAATCACCTACTAGGTAAAGTCGCACCACACTGTTCTTCGGCAGGAGAAACACACACTCTCACACACACTTAACGACACACGCGCACACACACACACACACACACGCCGCACAAAACCACATTCATTATCGTCATTGCCATTATCACCAGCAATTAACCCACAGATGAAAGCAGCCCACAAACCAAGCCGGAGCACGCGGCAAGCCTTAAGGAATGACAGCGAGAGCGAACAGACCCTGATGCATGGATGAAAGTAGGGAAAGCGTGGATGGATGGAAGAAAAGGTGGCTTTATTACCTGCAGGTGAGCGGTGTGGGACGGCTGGATGGAGAGGGTGTTTCGCGGAGAGTCGGGCGTCACGGGAAAGAGCGTGCGATTATCAGTGTCATCACTCCAACTGTGTTTATACAGACTCGCATCATAAACAAGCGCCTCTTTGGCCCCGTCCCTCACGCGTCGCTCATGCATACTTAAATCGGCTGTGCACCCATTAAAAAAAAAACGACCCCTATCTCCTGACAATTATTCCTTCATCTCCACTTGTCACCGAGCAATTACGACAGCGTGCAGACAGGGCCCAATAGGAGACGCGGGGCTTTGGGAAGCCAAGCGACCGGCCGGGAACGAGGGGAGGTGATGAAAAAAGTGCCTAAAATGGAAATGTGTCGCCCTGACCTGGAGCTTTTCTGCCTTTTGTGACGCGCTGGAAATACTGGCATCATTAGCATGAAAACTCTCTGCAAAACTATCCTAAAACTGCACCTAATTTTCTTTCTTCTGAGCTTGCTCGTCTGAAAAAAAAATGCTCTTCAAAAATGTGTCCCTCTCCTTTCCTTTCTTTTAAAAAAAGGAAGTCTTTCGTCTTGCTCACTGAGTTGCTGAGTGAAAGCAGCGAGTGTGTGTGTGTGCGTGTGTGTGTGTGACCAGCGTCTGAGCGCTCGCTCACAGCCTGCGCGCGGAGTCGGAGACTCGGATCGCGCTCCACCAGCCGCCTCTCGCAGCTCTCATTTGAGCGCGCGGCTTGCGACACACACACACACACACACACACACACACACACTTTCTCTCTCTCCTCTTTTCTCCTACATTCGGACTCTAACAGAAAGAGGATTTACCAGCAACGGAGGAGCGAAATGCGAAGGTATGTGTGCCTGCCTTTTTATTCACTCTCACTTGAATGAGATTAGCAAGCATGCGATCTTTTCAGGACAACACAAAACAAACTAGTTTCAGTAGGGTCAAAGTAACCTACCTTTTGAGGAGCACAATCCCACTCCCTGAAGGTAAACGCATTTGAAGATATTCTTAGAAGCCTTGAAGCATTAACTTGCATCAAAAATGAGGAATAGGATGCCACTGGAAGGCAACAGCATCAGAGCAAGAAAAAAAAATAGGAGGGGGGGATTGAGAGAGGTGGGGGGTATGAAGAATGAAAGAAAGAAAGAAAAAAACTAGCTGACGTTCGCTGTCAAAGCCATCATCAGAGAACTATTTACAGCGGTATTTACACGAGCGACGCAGAGCGCCTCTTGCCCGATCACGTCCGAGAAACCCGCAGCATTTTTACGCCTGTAATTAAAACAAATCAAGCAGACCTCTGATTGTTTTGGCACCCGAGGACTAATCGTACACAAAAATCAGCGGTTTGATTGTCAGGGTGGGGAGGTGGAGGGGGTGGCACTTCTTTTTCCCTGCGTTTCCCTTTTTTCCCTCTCTAGATGGATGGAGGGCTACTTTAACAAGTTGAGCGATAGTATGGTGGAAATAATAAATAAATATGCCTGCTGCTTCCCTTATTAGGTCAGGCTAACCCCAAAAAAGTCCTGACGAGGGAAGTTTCGGAGTGTGGGAGGACAAAAAAAAATATATCTTGCTTGCAAACCACTTTAGACAGCTTTGCAAATTTACCAGATGTTAATCGTGCATATTTACAGACTCCAATAAACTATTTTCAAAATGCATCACAGTGCAAACGGCTGAACTAATAGTGTTTGTCAACTCTTTTCCTCATTCTCTATCCTGCATGCCACAGATGTTTCTCCTAGCTGCTCCCGCAGACAGGAATCCGCTCAGAGAGACGAGATCCACGCTCTCCCCCAGGAGACGAGTACAAAGGCCAGTCTGCGCGCGGCAGATGCAAAAAAAAAAAAACCAAGTCCATCTGCTGTAGGCTTCCCATTGCCACATGGAGATTGAACAGTGAGGGTCACTGACAAGCGATTGCATAGGAACACCAGTGAGGAGCCAGCTGTGGGAGCAGACTTTAAATATAAAAGACTGACGTAAACACTTCTTGAATAGGACTTCACTCATACTCATATTCAATCGTAGAGCTCCTTACAAACACCCATCGGGGTAAGCAAGAACTTTCATGTTGTTCACCCAAGCCAAGCTTGACCGATTTATTTAGCTGCACAGCAAGCCCACTTGAACAGTGAGCGTGATATAACAGGCACATTATCTAGCAGCTCCGCTGGAACATATTTTAACTGTATGATATCATTAGAAAACGCTGAGCTCCAGCCAACACCGTTTCTAGGCCAGACTAGGGCAAACGCTCACTGAGGAAGTGTAAAAGGTTGCACTGGCAGGGCATGGAAGGCCTCCAGGTCTCAGCGTCTAATGCGTCATGTTTAGATTTTGGCCCAAGCGCTACAGGCGGCGTCGCGCCCTAACCTTCACTTCACAAGACAAACAGGCCACTTTAGCTTTTAACGCTTGTTAGCCGCTCTCAGTTCTGGTTTTATTTCGTCTGTCTCTCACTTAACTCGCTCTCTCTCTTTTTTTTCCTCCTCATTTCACAGGGCTTTGGACTGCAAGGTCAATGAGGACAAACAATTCCAGCAGCGGCTCTCCAGCGCATGCAGAAGAAAGTGTGGGGCGAGGGGGGGGGATGGACTCGTGCGCTGGCAGAGCTGGTGTCTCCGAGCGCTGGCATAATTTCCATGGCAACCCCTCTAACTATTAATTTTCAATTAAAGCAGACACAAAACGCCCTGCCCCGAGCTTGAGGAAGGTGTCAAGAGCGCAGAGCGGGAAACTGGGCCTTTCTGGAGCCACTCAGAGCCACTGGGCTCTTTCATAGTAACAAAAATCACACTGTATTTATTTCACCAAATCACACCAGTGATACACTCACATCCTAACTGAACACACGCATGCTAAATATTAGCCATGTTAGAATTTTGGGGGGGATTATAACCACGTTTATGTCCCTTGGTGGTTTAGCAGAGGTGTTACCTCCCCCTTGTGTCGGCTTAAAATCTGACAGGATACTCAGCTGTCAATAAAAACCTGTTTTGAGGAATTTTGAGTCAATATTTTGTAAAATGAGATATAAAAACTCCTGTACTCTACAGAAAGTAGGATACAAAGGTCTGAAATCACTATTTATTTATTTATTTATTTATTTATTTATTTATTTATTTATTTATTTATTTATTTATTTGTGTATTTATTTATCTATTTGTGTATGTTTAATCTATTCATTTATTTATCTAATTATGTATTTTTATCTATTTATTTATTATTATTTAATTTTGTTATTTCTTTATCTATCTATATATGTTTTTTATATATTTATTTATTATTTTTAATTAATTAATTAATTTATTTATCTGTCTATTCATGTATTTTTAAATCTATTCATTTATTTATCTATTTTTGTATTTTTATCTATTTATTTATTTATTATTGATATTTTTATTTAGTTATTTATTTATCTATCTATTTATGTATTTTTTCTATATATTTATTTATCTATGTATTTTTGATCTATTTTTGTTTATCTATTTATGTATTTTTAATCTATTTATGTATTTATTTACTAATTAATTTACTTATTTATTTATCTATCTATATATCTATGTATTTACCTATGTGTTTTTTATCTATCTATTTATTTATATATATATATATATATATATATATATATATATATATATATATATATATATATATATATATATATATATACATACATACATACATACATACATATATATATATATATATATATATATATATATATATATATATATATATATATATATATATATATATATATATATAATTTTTTTTTCATATAAATGAAATAATTAGCATTCAATCCTGAAATAAGAAAAAATTACACATATGAACCGTCAGGGACGTACTGTAAGTTTGCTATTGCTCTTTATAATAATAATAATAATAATAATAATAATAATAATAATAATAATAATAATAATAATAATAATAATAATAATAATAATTATTATTATTATTATTACTATTATTATTATTATTATTTATAAATATGCTGCTATTAATTATATAACTGCAGCATAATTCTATAATATTATTGCTATTAAATATATATTAATAATGAATCCTCTCTTCATACAAGTTCAATTAATCAGTAATATTAAAGGAATGTTTATTAACTTATAAAGAGAGTTTAACAAAGACTTGCGCTTATTTTAGCCATAGTGCAAATGAAACATGTCTTGCTATTAATAAAAGATGGAGCACAGAACTGTTTTTTCTGACAAACTGTTTCGGCCACACTTTATTTTGATGGTACATTTGAGTATTAGTAGACTCTCTGCTTAATATCTGTTGACTGTTTACTGTAAGAAACTTTGCAAGTACATGTTAACTAACACTAACCCCAACCCTAACAGTCTACTTATAATCAAATGAGAATTAGTTGGCATGTAGATGCAATGTAACTTAAATTCAACAAACAGCCCATCAAAATAAAGTGTGACCATTGTTTCAAATGCTCTGAGAGATTAAGAGAACTGGCAGGTTGATACTTTTACATTAAGCTGTTTATTCTGCAGTAAGTTTTTTAGGTCATATTATTCACTGACTATATCAATCTGGTATATTGTTAGACTGTGTATTAAAGCAGGGAAATCATGAGCATTAACAGCATTATCATAATGGACAATATTTTTGTAAATGAATAAATTATTGGTGGGGACATTTCAATAGTTGGTGGATATTGGTGGGAATGGGTCCCCTCCGTCCACGCTAAATCTACACCCCTGACTCCACTAGTACAATACTTAAATCCTGTTTTCAGCATGATTTAAGATGATTCAGGTTAATCATGAAAATCGAATCGCCTGTTCAGTCACGTGATTGGTCCAAATGTGCATAATTAATCAGCGGAAAGCGTGCGAAATCCTAAATATTTCAAATTCACTTTGCATTACTTTGTTTTCTTAGTGCTGTCGAATGATTAATAGACTATAGAGTTTTATTATGCAGATATAAACATGCACAGATTATAGATATCAATGATACTTTTCTCAAATAAATACATGCATGCATTTATTTATACATAATACAAACACCCAGCAAGCTCAGACATATTTAATTTCATATCAAGCTTTTATTTGTATGCAATTAATCTTTTGACAGCACTAATTCATATTATTTTCAGTGGTGTCCAATCCATCAATGTGAACTCTTCAATGTGCGTCTCATATCAGCCACCCTGCTCTCTAGACATTGGCAGCGTCCCTTGAAAAAAGCTGCGACCGGTCGACCACCACTAAAGACTGAGCTAACAGCAGATTAGGCTGAGCCAGTGTGTGCACTCGCTGTGTGTTTCAGGCCGCCAGCATTAAAGCTGTTCTCTGGCTGGAGAGTTAGATCCACTTGAGCTCATCTCCGCCTCCGATCCATTGGGCTGATGGCTGAGCTTGTACAAATGCTCTCTGCGCTTGTAAACAGCCTTAATAAACTCTCAGCCGCGGCTCGGCCTCCATCCTCAATGTACACTTATTTGCACATGTATGGGCTGGAAACAAAAGTGACTCAAACGCTGCAGATCTGAGCGTCCCTTAGTGCTTAATGACAGTCAAACACCTTCAGCCTTCATTAAGAGTTATGAATCCCTGACTGATCGACTGCTGTTTATCTCATTTAAGGTGGTTGTGTAGGTATCTGTTACATCTTCCCAATGATTAGATTTAATAATAATAATAATAATAATAATAATAATAATAAAAATTTAACCATTGTAAAGTTAACATCATCAATATTATTATTTTATTATTATTATTATTATTTAGCCTTTGTAACATTAAATTAAATTATCATCATCATTATTATTATTATTATTATTGTTGTTGTTGTTTTTGTTGTTATTATTATTTTCATCATCATTAATAACAACAACAATAATAATAATAATGATGATGATGATGATGATGATAGTTTTATTTAATGTTACAAAGGCTAAATAATAATAATAATAATAATAATAATAAAATAATAATAATGATGATGTTAACTTTACAATGGTTAAATTATTATTATTATTATTATTATTATTATTATTATTATTATTAATGCAATTTCATTTTACAAAGGCAAAATTATTATTATTATTGCAATAATAATAATAATAATAATAATAATAATTGTTTTACTATTATTAATATTTAATTTTATAAAGAATAATAATAATAATTATTATTATTATTATTATATTAACTATTATTATTTTATTATTGTTGTCATTGAATTTTAAAGACTAAAATATTATTAATAACATTATTATTAGTATTATTATTACCATTATTTTACATTTTTGATTAATATTATTAATGTTATTTAATTGTATAACGGCTAAACTATTATTACCATTATTATTATTATTATTGTTATTATTATTTCCATTATTTTTATTATTATCATTATTGTTAATATTATTATTACCATCATTATTATTATTATTATTATCATTATTGTTGTTATTATTATTATTATTATTAATATTATTATTATTACCATTATTATTATTATTAGTATTAGTATTAGTATTACTATTATTACCATTATTAATATTATTATTATTATTATTACTATTATTATTATCACCATTATTAACATTATTATTTTATTATTATTATTATTATTATTTAATTTTATAAAGGCTAAAATTATTATTATTTTTTTTCTATTATTACTGCTGAATTTTAAAAATAATGCAATAACAAATTTAAAATAAAGAAAAATAAAATAATATAAATTACAATAAAATAAAATATATAATATTTTAGACTGCATTGCAAAATATGAGTGCACCTCATTTTCTACCGCTAACCATATATGAATTATGTAAACTATTTTCAATACACATTCCCATTACAAAATGATCTTCTATTATTAAATGTACTATTTTACATTCAATATCATGCTTTAAGTATATTAAATATAGCTTTACAGGCAAAATCACCCACTGACTATTCATTAATTAATTATCTGTCCTCCAATTTATTGTACATTGATTCATTTATATGTTTTTGTTTTGCTCAAGATGATTAATTAATCAATTATCTGTCCTTCATTGAATAAAGCTCCAAATTATTAGATGCGTGATGACCAATTAATGTTTATTAATTATTGTTATTGGAGTTATTGTTAATTTTAACTCCAGATCAAGTTTAAAAAGCATCAGCCCAATTACCACAGCTTTATCTATCCATACTCTATTCTCTGTCTGACTTACAACAACAAACAAGACCAAAAACACAGATTAATGGGCAACTCATAAGACCGGCCTCTCTTCATCTTAATGATGTTCTTCATCGCCGATCGATATGACCTGAAATGGACCATTAGAGCACAATGATTATATAACAGGCAGCTAAACATTATAATATACTGTACTTAAGCGGCACCGTTACCATGCCAACCTGCCTTTGCCTTGCATGGCGAAACCTTAATGAAGTCCTATTAAGTAGCCTATAATGATAGCGTCCAAACGGATTTGCATATATACTTCAGTGGAAGAGGGAGGAGGACGGAGCAAAAAGCTCAACAATCGCAAGATAAGATGCACGTTTAATCCGAAGCATATCTGTGAAAATAACAACCCCGAGCCTCAAAGACGTAATAACATCAAAATCTGAGCCGGTAAATAAGCGGCGTTTGGTGGCACCTCCATTAAAAAGCTCATTAAGCTCAAGGGGCTCAGGATTCTTGATGTGACTTTCATTTACGACCCTGACTGGACATCCCAAAAACATGTTTAATTACATCTCATTGACTTTGCAATAGTAAATAAAAATATTGCGTATTTATTTTACTATTTATTTATTTATTTATATGCATATATAGGTAACATATCGGGAACATTCACTATTTATTCATCCTTAAATATACAGGATATATGTACATTGTATTTACCTCTTTGTTTGTTTCAAGTCAAGTCGAGGCTTTATTGTCATTCTGGTACTTGTGTGGACATACAGAGGAACGAAATGTGTGTCTTGCTGAACAACGGTGCTATATAAATTAATCCTAAATACAAACACAACACTGGACATAAGAGCTATTTAAAAAACCTATGCATAACTAACATATACTGTAAGATACTTATACACATAAGACAGGCTATACAAGTGCTTTTAAATGAGACTGAAAGATGTTGTGTAGGATACTGTGCAAGGGAGGTATTTAAGGCTGAATACTGTTTGTTTTGCTAATGATTATTGCATCAAAAAATATATATTATCTGTTCATCAAATGTATTTTTTAGCACAAGTTCTGATTAAATAATACTAACAATAAAATACCATGGCTTTATCTCTCTTTACTCTATTGGCTATCTGAGTTTAAAGACACTAATAATAATAATAATAATAATAATAATAATAATAATAAACTTTTTAAAATTTTATTTATTAATATTTAACTTAACATTTATGTATTTGCTTGTTGGCATCAAAATAAATGGAATTATCTATCTTTTAAATTATTTATTTATTTATTTAATTTTAACTTAAGTTCATTGCATTCAAACCATTTCATAATGCAAGAACATCTGGAATAAAATATGAAATAAAAATAAAATAAAATATGCTATTTTACTCAGGATTACAGCACCAAAATAAATTGATTATCTGCTTTTTTTATTTATTTATTATTATATATTTTTTTTACTTAAGTTCATTGAATTATATACCATATTGGAAGGCAGTAATATCTGGATAAAATAAAATAAATTTTTACTCATCTTTACTCATACCGTTTCAGAGGGCAAGACTATCTGGATGAAATAAAATAAAGTAAAATCAAATAAAATAAAGTGAATAATAAATAAAAATGAATAAATTTTACTAATGATTATTGCACCAAAATAAATACAATTATTTGTCTTGAAATTTTTTTTAGCTCAAGTTCATTGCATCTTTCAGATGGCAAGAATATCTAGATAAAATAAAAAATAAAAACAGATTTTTTTGCATCAAAATTATATAATTATCTGAGATAATAAATTTTTTATTTTATTTTTTTTGCTCAAGATTATTATTTCTTTCCATTTTCCCTCTTATCTCATTTCAGAAGGCAAGAAAGTTATGTTTTGCTCATTATTATTGCATCAAAATGACATAATTATAAGCCTTATCTGACCATATATATATATATATATATATATATATATATATATATATATATATATATATATATATATATATATATATATATTTTTTTTTTTTTTTTTTTTTTTTCTCAAGATCACTGTATCTTTCCATTTTCCTTCTTATCCCAGAATGCAAGAATATCTGGACAAAATAAATTAAATAAAATTACTTATGATTATTTTATCAGAATATAGCCATTATCTGGCTTTTCTTACCAAAATGCAATTTTTTTCAGCTCAAAATCATGGCATATTTCCATTTCGCAAGCTCTGATTACGACAGCTTTTCTCTATCCATATAAAAAAAACACTAAAAACCTCATTAAGCTCAGAGGCCTAAAGCGAGACCAGGGGCTCAGGATTCCATGTGACTTTTATTTGCAGCCCTGGCCAGACGCCCGACAGGACATCCCAAAAACAGTGTTTGCTGGACTCAATAATCAACAGGCGGCCTCCGGAAGAAACAGGCCCTGCCTTTAGTTCCTATTGAAAACAAACCATCCCGGCGCTCATCAGCCATTGCGCCCATTCTCCGTTTAATGATACCTGCTCCACTCTAGCATCTGTAGGGAGGATTGAAGTATACATTTCAGCGGAGAAATAAAAAGAGATCGAAATGACAGAAGTCAGACAGTTCAAGCTGACCGGCCACTTCAAACAGAAAGCCCCGCAGAACGAGACAGACACTCCAGGTTAAATTGGCTCTTCTGCGTCTACCCTTAAAATGCGGGCCTCCTTCAAAAGCGCATTTGAATTAGATGAGTTGATGAAATCAAAGACTTGACTGTGTGGGTAAATTTATACAAGCAAGTGCGGCTCACAGCAGTTTACCTGTTATGCGGAGGACTGGCGGCAGATGAAAGCAAAACTGAATGGCAGTCGACTTCCTCTGCCGCTCCGCAGATATTATCATACTGTAAAAGGCTATAATTTGTATTAGCCTGGCATTGTTGGAGGAGCGCAGGTAAATGGGTGTTTGATGCGCTCAGAGCTGACAAACTCTGTAATGTGATGAAAGGCGACACCAGGATGACCACTCGACACCTTTGTCAACATGACCAAAACAAAAATACACAGCTTTAAAGCAGGAGTGTGTTTAGGGTTTTATTAGAGGTCTTTAAAACAACTCAAAAGATAAGTAGAGTCATTATTTTTGATGGATGCCTGATATGTCTTGTTTATTGATATGACATTAAGTTAAAAATGCATTGATGTTGTGAGTTGTTTAGTGTCAGGTGTTAGAAAATGTACAATAAATATGACTATTGTTATAAGAAAATATTTACTAATGCAACATGTTTGTCAGACAAAGACAAACATATAGAGCTTTAAAGGAGGAGTGTTTTAAGGTTTTCATTAGAGGTCTTTAAAACAACTCAAAAGGGAAGCTTACTGGTTCATGATTATCGATATGACAAAACAAACAAACAAAAAGGTATTGATGTTGTGAGTGGTTTAGTGTAAAGTGTTAGAAAATGTAAAATAAAGATGACTATGGTAATACAATATGTATTAATGCAACACGATTGTCAACAAGACAAACACAAAAATATACAGCTTTAAAGAATGTGTTTAGGTTTTTATTAGAGGTCTTTAAAAAACTTGAGATCAATAAAGTATTTTTGATGGATGCCTGATATGTTTTATGATCATCAATATGACAAAAGGTTAAAAATGCATTGATGTTGTGAGTTGTTTAGTGTCAGGTGTTAGAAAATGTACAATAAATATGACTATTATTAGAAGAAAATATTTACTAATGCAACATGTTTGTCAGACAAAGACAAACATATAGAGCTTTAAAGGAGGAGTGTTTTAAGGTTTTCATTAGAGGTCTTTAAAACAACTCAAAAGGGAAGCTTACTATGGTTTATGATTATCGATATGACAAAACAAACAAACAAAACAAGGTATTGATGTTGTGAGTGGTTTAGTGTAAGGTGTTAGAAAATGTAAAATAAAGATGACTATGGTAATACAATATGTATTAATGCAACACGATTGTCAACAAGACAAACACAAAAATATACAGCTTTAAAGAATGTGTTTAGGTTTTTATTAGAGGTCTTTAAAAAACTTGAGATCAATAGAGTAATTTTTGATGGACGCCTGACATGTTTTATGTTCATCAATATGACAAAAGGTTAAAAAAGCATTGATGTTGTGAGTTGTTTAGTGTCAGGTGTTAGAAAATGTACAAAAAATATGACTATTGTTATAAGAAAATATTTATTAATGCAACATGTTTGTCAGACAAACACGGATAAAAATATAGAGCTTTAAAGGAGGAGTGTTTTAAGGTTTTCATTAGAGGTCTTTAAAACAACTCAAAAGGTAAGCTTACTATGGTTTATGATTATCCATATGACAAAACAAACAAACAAAACAAGGTATTGATGTTGTGAGTGGTTTAGTGTAAGGTGTTAGAAAATGTACAATAAATATGACTATTGTTATAAGAAAATATTTATTAATACAACATGTTTGTCAGACAAACACAAAAGTATATAGCTTTAAAAGAGGAGTGTGTTAAGTTTTTTTTATTAGATGAACTTAAAAGATGAGGAGTCATTATTTTGTTGGAAGCCTGATACAGTTTATGTTTATTAATATGACAAAAGTAAGTTAAAAATGTATTGATGTGAGTTGTTTGAAGTCAAAATAAAAATGTGTAAAAATGTCAAATAAAGATGATTATTGTTAAAAGAAAATATTTATTAATGCAACATGTTTGTCAAAAAAACATGTTGCATTAATAAATACATGTTCAAAAACAAAAACTAAAATATAGAGCTGAAAACAGAGTATATTTTAATTTAGAGTATTTTACACAACAAGATACAAGGACAGCTTTGATGCAATATAAGGATGGGTAAGGTATTTATTTATTTGTTGGTTTGTTGCTTTGTTTGTTTGTTTGTTGGTAGTTTAATTGGCTTCATCAATATACCAAAAAAGTTACGAATTTGGAGACGTTAAGAGTAAAGATTTACCTGTGATAAATATGTCAAATAAAAAAAAAACATGCAACATGTTTGTTAATAAGCCATACAAATTAGGGTTGGGCATCTAAGCTATAATGCCGATCCGATACGCATCTCGATACAAAGAATACGATCCGATATATTAGCGATACATTTGTGACATATTGCGATGCAACACGATACGATTCACACCCATATCACGATACGATGCGATATTTCAGCACTAACTAATTAGATCAAGTTTATGAGATGATGTGAAAGAGGATGCTGTGCCATTGAATGAGTTTGATTATTTATAAACCAAGCAAAACCAAGACTTTTTTTTACAAACTGGCTTTTCTCTCAGAGCCAGAGTGTCAGTTTACAGTAGAGGGCCATTTTAGAACATATAGCACATATTATTTAAGTATTTTCAAGATAAACAGAATGTATAAGTGCAATATATATTAAAAAATATGTATATATTTGCACTCTTTCAACATAAAGGTTTACCATTGCACAACAAGAATTGTGATTTAACTTTTCAACTATGAAAACAAGTTTTACAAAGATATATTTTGCCACTGATTATTCAAAACTTAAGGTGGTGAACTAGCAGTGTTATGCTGCTTTGAAACATCACTGTCACTGTAAACAACAGGCTAATAAAAATATAACAAACCAGCAATCTTCTTGCTGTGAGGTGGTCAAACTACCCACTGTGCCACCGTGACACCCAATTATTTTTATCATTATTATTATTCATATTATTATTATTATTATTATTAAATAAAAATTAACAGGAGGAGGTGTTTAAAACCTTCGTTCTCCGTGACACTAGGCTGATTATCTTTGCAGATGAACAATGCAATAACATCCGTTATTGGCGTAGAGCGAGCAGAACTGTTGCGCATGGAAAAAAAAAACTTGCAATGCTTTTCTCACCACTTTTGGAGCTGGTTGAACGTGCGAAAGCCGGGGATGCAGAAACACTGGAAGATGCTTTCACAACAACACCGTGGCGCCGCTTCAAGTGAGATATCAGATTAGTCGTACTGCCCGCGTATTTTACAGATGCGCGGCACATTTTGCAAATTGCATCTGTCCTGTCATGTCGTCCATCCTTAAATCCATAATGTTGCTTGCCATACTTTACATTTAAAACTCAGTGGGGAATAAAATGTTTGTTTTGCTTCTCGCGCTTTCTGAGGGCGCTCCACTAGCTTCATCCGCACACCTGATACACTGAGTTGTAGTGTGTGCACATCCGCAAATCCGTTGCTAAGGCTTACTTTATGTAGGTCGATTAAATTATGCACCAAAAACAGGTTGACAACACTTGTTAATAAATAAAAAATACATTCTATATTAAAAATATAAGCTGTATCTCGGAAAAATCGATGCATCTCGCAAAAACCGATGCATCTCGATTTGCTTCCAAAATTTCATTCATCCTCTGCTGCTCAACCGATGCACTCGCATCGTGCACGCGCATGACCGCGTATCGATACATATCGGTTAATCTTCCCATCCCTAATACAAATACAAAACAGTTACACTCTTAAAAAAAACTTTTTTTAATGCATTAACACAATATGCTTGTCAATGACACAAAAATGAGCTTTTTAGACTCAAAACAACTCAAACAAAAACAATATGACAGGGAATAAACATTGATGATTGTAGCAAAAATCATTTTGGTAGTAGATTGTATGAAAAATGATTGTCGGCAAGACAAAAAGAAACAAAAAACTTGTAAAGCAGTTAAAGCAGTTACAATACATTAGTTCAAAAGAAAACAACAAGAGGGAAAACATTGAGAAATGTCAAACAAATAAGTTTTCTAAAGAGGGGGCGGTGAATAAGACAATGATTTGTCAACATTTAGTTTCTGAATGATTCATTTCAAAATAAAGAGATTGATGATTAGGAAAATGATTAAAAATAAGAGTTTTTGTCAGAACCTTTTTAATTAATAAATAAAAACAATAACAAAAAGTTATTTTCTGCTTAAAAAAAGCATTAGAAAAGTTCTAAGAACTATGTTTTTCTTGAAGAACCATCCTCAGATACCGTGTGTTTGCTGCTTGTTCAAGCTACTTACTTGAAATGAGCTGAACAACACACTCGAAAATGTTTGCTTCTTGTTCAAACTACTTATTTATACTGAGCTGAATCAACAAATCTTGAGTTTTTTCGGGATAAATTAATTGTTTTATGCTCAATAAACTTACATTTCTCATTTAGTTAATTGATTTGTGTTGGGACAACATGAAAGAAATTGGATAGAAACCACTTTTTTTTTTAAAGTGCAATCCTCGAAGATGTTTTTGGGACAGCTTAATTGTTTTGTGTGCAATCAACTTACAGTAAAATTGTAAAAGCCATTGAGGTAACTTGATTGATTTGCATTGGGGCAACATAAAGGGATGGAGACAAGCATTTTTAAAGTGAACAACTTTCAGTTTGATAGTATGTACTTTGGTGTTTTTCTGATCTTTTTTATTTAGGAGTAAAGGATTTGTTTGAATCATCAACCCCTAGTAGAAACCACGGCGATGTACTTTTGGAAGATTTATATGATCATAAAACTGGGCTAAGTTTGTTATGTGCAGCTTAAGATGTAAAGATTTACACAAAACCATTCACATATCTTAAATATTCTCTTAACATTTCTCTCTGAAAAATCCCAAACGTGAGAACAAACAGAAACCAGAGGAAAAATAAAGTGATAAAAAGCAGCAGGAAAGTTGGACACATCTTAGTTATTCTCACATTACAACAGAACCCAAAAACTACACAAGCCACATCCAATCCAGAGGTCTGATCCTATTCAATCAGACAGCAATTACTCCAAAAAAAAAAAAGGCGAGAGAGAAAGAGAATTAATTCAGGAAAATGGCATCCCACCAAAGAATAATAAACTCATTATAAGGAAATTTCTAAGTTAACCGTTCTCCATGCCGCAGCTAATTTAAACCTAATTTTTACTAGCCACTAATTCAGCACGGGGGCGGGCAGAGGAATTACATCTGGAGGTAATTCACTGTATGGAGGCCAGCCAAATACAAATATATATATATATATATATATATATATATGAGAGAAAGAGGGGCAGGGTTTCTGCTGTCTGAAAAACTGCTGAATGTTTTCGTAGTGCTGTCATCACGCAGGTTACAGAGGTGTTACTTGCAAGAGAATCCAGCACGACACTGACATCCCCCAAAAAAGCGACGCAATCAGGGATGATCAGGCTTTGGAGAGATGTCAGCCCTGTTTGGACTAGACGATATTTTACAACATCTCACACTGGATCACACGGCTGAACATCTGTGTCAACACGTGACATAATCTGAAGTTGTTAGAGTGCATCAGACAGCCTGAGAACGCAAGAACAAGAGCCATTCCCAACCGCAGTCCTGAGATGAACGAGAGTTTCTGCAACTATGAGCGGGTTTACGGCCAAAGGTTTGATCTGTATTAAAACCAATGGATTTTTTTATGATGGTCACTTTAAAACTGTCTCAGAAACTTTTTTTTTGATGGTCTTATATGTATCGGGCATATTTTATAGTTTCATCCTTGTCCTAGAGTCTTTAAGTCTTAATCTAAAACTATGGGTTTCCTCTGGGTGCTCCGCTTTCCCCCACAGTCCAAACATATGCAGTATAAGTGAATGGCGTAAACATGATTGGCCTTAGAGTATGAGTGTGAATGTGAGTGTATGGGTGTTTCCCAGTACTGGGTTGCGGCAGGATGAGTATCCGCTGCATAAAACACATGCTGGAATAGTTGATGGTTCATCCCGCCGTGGCGACCACTGATAAACAATACACTAAACTGAAGGAAAATGAATGAATAATTAACCCCATAAGAAATATTTCGTTTGATCGGCTACAGAACAAACCACAGTTGTCCAATGATTAGCCTAATCCAGGGGTTTTCGAACTTTTTAGCCCATGACCCCCAAAATAACAGTATCAGTGACTCGCGACCCCCAATATATTCTGAGGTGGTTATTATTCCGTTTCCTTTCGGCTTAGACCCTTTAGTAATCCAAGATCGCCACAGCGGAATGAACCGCCAACTTATTCAGCATATGTTTTACGCACCGAATGCCCTTCCAGCTGCAACCCATCACTGGGAAACACCCATACACTCTCAGTCACACACGTACACTATGG
Source organism: Danio rerio (assembly GCF_052040795.2). NCBI lineage: Eukaryota > Metazoa > Chordata > Actinopteri > Cypriniformes > Danionidae > Danio > Danio rerio. The sequence goes on from NC_141024.2 coordinate 6,947,432, forward strand.
ACATTTTGGACCTATGGACTTATGGACCTATGGACACTATGGACATTATGGGCCTATACCACATGTCTTTAGACTTGTGGGAGAAACCAGAGCATGCAAACACTGGGAGAACATGCAAACTCCACACAGAAATGCCAACTGACCCAGCCAAGGCTCTAACCAGCGACCTTCTTGCTGTGAGGTGATCGTGCTACCCACTGTGCAGCCCAAGTCTATTCATTGTTTAAATGCGAGTGTCGTTAAGGTGTCAAAAAATTGAAAGGTTGATGGCTTATATTTGCATTTTTTTTTTATCTATTACCTACAATATGTTTGTAGGTATGGATAAAACATGGTAATTCTAATAGTTTCATAAAAGGAAATTGGTCCTGACCCCCACTCTGGGAAACGCTGGCCTCCAGTAAACTTGCCAAGTTTTAAAAATACACTTTAAGCTGAATACTATTATCTAGCAAAATCAATAGAACAATTATACTTAAAGTCATAATGCGTAAAGACAAAATGAGTTATTATAAATGTGTGATGAACAATAGTGTGTGTAGAAATGTGTTTAAAAACTGGACAGCACTTGGGAAATACTTAAGCTGACCAAAATTAACCTCAGCAAGACATTTTAAATCGGAAAAAAAAGTGTTTAAAATGCCATTTTCACTACCAAATGCTGGTAAAAGGTGACATTTGTTGCTTCAGAAAAAACTGCTACCAATTGAGCGCAGGCAAAGCTGAAGAAATACCCAAATAGTGAGCATTAAAATCCTGTGAACAAGCAGAGGGTCTCCTTGAATAGTCCAAGCCCTTAACAAAGACTGCAAGTGAAAGACTAAGAGTCGATGGACTCGTCTGTGGGCGCACGTCGGATCTGCTCTGCTCCGGGCGGGAGTAAATGAAAAGTTTGGACCGCAATAATCTACAGCCGAAAAAAAAAAAAAAGTGACTAAAAGAAGACATTTACATTCGACACAGCCCCCCTGCCTCAATCCCAACTACCCCCGTGTCCTCTTGAACAGAAAATGTGTTTTCCAAATGAAAATAAACTGAGGCCGGGCCAGTTTGAGGCAGTTAAATTCAGGAATATGAGATCAAATAAAGACTCCTGTGGCGGCTGAAAAGAGAAATGAAATCGCTTCTGAGGAGAGATGTACCGGGTAATAAAATCACTCCTTTATATCTTCCTAAACGGCACATGTTCCCGTGGAGTGGTTAAGCTTTGGCGCGGCCGGTCAAAGACAGTATGCAAGTGGCAATTTTTACTTCCTTAAGATCTCCATACCGATATCCTTCTTAAGTCTTGCGCTCTGCAATTTGCCAGAAATGGCCGACTCTTTTTAGCGGCGAGTTGGAGCGAAAACTTTTGGGGCCGGAATTGCTTTAACAACATGCAGCGAGCGAGCGCCGACTTCATATTCCATTAGGCGAACATAAGCGGAGGTCGTAATCAGGTGCCGTTTCCATTATGGCGAGAATGGGGGATGAATGCTCGCTCTTGATTGGACGCAGTCAATAGTGCGGAGCGCAAACAAAAAAACATCCGCTTCCCTCAGAATCACTTCAATTCATCGGCGGGCGGAATTACGGTGCATTACCAAAAACATGTAATTGATTTGCCTTTGAAAAGGTAGCCACAATAACTTTCAGGCCACGTTTTAGACGGCTCTATTGAAGGGCATTAGCGAACGGAGGAATACATTATAATTTATAATACAGTGGTTATTAAAGTCCCAATAAAAAGGGTTTAGAGAGTGGAATGATTCACTTATCGGTTTGCTTGCGTGGTACTTAAAAGCAGTCCTCTTCTGTCATTTCAGCTGCAAAAAAACGATGACATTGAAAACAGCAGCACGCGTACAAATTTCCCCCCTGATGCAAATGGTTTCCATTAATTCCTGGAATGGAACAAAAATTGTAATTGTTTATGCAAAAGGAAGGAAGGGGGGAAAAATTAATTAAATAACAAAATAAGAGTTCAAAATGGAAGCATTTGCTATGAAACGCGCACCAGTCTGCATTACGGGTCAATCAAAAACAGTCAAACAAACTTATTAAACGGCAGCTTCTATTCAAAGTACAAATTGCTCTGTACCGTAAAAGGCTTAGACAATTTGTACCAGAAGCAAAAGCACAGGGGGAAAAAAAAGGCTTTTCAAGCCACAATAAGTGTTTTCAAATAAACCAAATGAAATGCTCCCAGAGAATGAGAAGTCATGCATTAAAAATATATAAGTGCAGATCACGAGTTACGTATAGGTCGAGAGGTTCACATTTTAGTGTTTGCATTGTGTTCAAATTCTAAAAGTGCTTTCTGATATACTTATCAAAGTGTCTACTTTAATTTCTAACATTAGCGAAAATAAATATGAGTGAAATAAGATTGCATCATTGTATATTTATATAGAAATAAAAGAAACTGTGTGTAAATGGTAAGTACACTGAAAAAATATGTTGCTAATTATTTATGTCACTTCAATTTGTCTGTTTAAATACAGTCCTAATAAAATATGTACCACCACTTCACTTAAAAATAAATAGTAAATCTAAAGAATCATCTTTGAATCATTTTTCGGGTGTAATATTAATACTTTACATTGCATATAATGAATAAAAGCTTATGGTTGGCAAATGGGTAAAACCAAGAGGTTAGAAAGATAAAGGTATTAAAGTTTTTAAATAATTTTGGGACCGATCTATGACTTTAAAGTCATCAAATGTTTCTAAATATCTTTAAATTGTTTAAATATCAATAAAATTGTTGGTCATATAAATACTTAATGGTAGTAAATATGCATGATTGTCATAATACATCTACATACAACATAATATGATTGCAGTAGTAGAAAATGATGGCAATTTAATAAAGCTTTTTCCTAAATCAAAATCTCAAAAATTAGACTCTAGTCTATTGGTTCAAATAATGTCAACAAAAATATACCATATTAAAGCCCCCATTATTAACTCTATCCTGCTTTAAAATTATATAAAAAAAAATATGAATAAATTTCCATAATAGTTTAGCGATTTTTAATCATAAAAATATTTATATATTTTGTACCAGAAGCCAAAGCATGAGGAAAAAGCAACAATAAGTGTTATCAAATAAACCAAATTAAATGCTCCCAGAGAATGAGAAGTCATGCATCATATATATATACTGTATATGATATGCTTGAGAAGTTCACATTTTAGTGTTTGCACTGAATTCAAATTCTAAAAGTGCTTTCTGATATATTATTAAAGTGTCTACTTTAATTTCTAGCATTAGTGAAAATACATACGAGTGAAGCAAGGTTTCATCATTGTATATTTATTTGGAAATAGACAAAAATGTGTGTTAATGGCAAGTACAATGAAAAAAAATGTTGCAAACTATTTATACAGGTTGCGTTCAAACAAATTAAATGTAGTAATGTTCAACTTAATTTGTTTGTTTAAATACAGCCCAAATAAAATGTTTACAACCACCTAAAAACAAATAGTAAATCCATGAAATCATCTTTGAATATTTTTTCAGTGTAATATACCTTATATTGCATATAATGAATAAAAGCTTTTTGTTGGCAAATTGGTAAAACCAAGGGGTTAGAAAGATAAAGATATTAAAGTTTTTAAATCATTTTAGGACTGATCTTTGACTCTAAAGTCATTAAATGTTTCTATATTACTAAAATTTGTCCCATTAATGATAGTAATTATGCATGATAGTCCTAATAAATTTACATACAACATAATATTCCAAGTAGAAAATGATTGCAGTTCAATAAAGCTTTCTCTTTAAATCAAAATCCATTTTCGCAAGCAATTAAAATGTTTAGACGTGTTGCTACTGTGTTTTTTTCCCTCAGCAAACAGTGTCATCAGAGTGATAATGAATTGATTAATTAACTAATAACTCAACCCACACAAACACATCGAAATAATCAAACTCGGAAAGCCTCAGAAGAAACTGCAGACGTTACAACCACGACCCTTTTGAAATTCACAAACCCAAACCAAAGCCCACAGCAAACTTCCAACTTTTTTTTTTCCTCCTCATTAGGAGCTCGACACGTACAAGACTCTTGCCTTTTACTGGAAGGAGAAAAGAAAAAAAAAATGGAAGGATGTTCTGACAGTTTAAAAGTGCCCAACAGCTGCCGTCGGGTCATCCAAACGCACATCCACCTCCCCAAACAAACTCAGACACGACTTCAAATACATAGCTGGACTGTGAGCTAATCCCTCCATTGTTCAAGTTTGTTCCTCCATCTCCCCTATACCCTTTAGACTAACAACAATCCCTCAGTGCCAGCTTGCTAACTGTGACGCACTAAAAAATATCTCAGAAAACCGCAGAAACATGCGTGATGTGAATTTTCCAATTGCATGACAAAAGAAACCTGCAATGCAAAAAATGCTGGGTCGCACACAATCCCTTCATGTCGTCCTAAACCAAATTGATTAGATTAACTTGATTGATTTTACAAAGTTAAGTGGATTGAACATAAAACAATTCAGTTGTCCCCCCAAAAATCTCAAGAATTGTTGATGAATCAGCTTATTTTAAATAAAAAGACTGAACAAAAAGCTAAATATTTTCTTGGGGGTGTGAAAAAGGAAGATACAGGCCCTAAACATGGGCCTTTTGTTTGGCCCAGATCAACGCAGACTCACCCCAAAGGTCTTTTAATATGTGCAGAAGAAAAATTTGTGTATCGAATTCAAGTCGATTAAAAACTAATTTGAATGATTCCTCCTGACAACAAAAGCATTTTGGTGGATGTTTGTCTTTGATGTACAGTGTGTATACAACATTTACATTGATATAAAACTGGTGACGAAATTGAAATAGTCTGATGACTCATCCTGCACTGTCCCTTTTTTCCTCCAATCAAATACTTTATACAATGATAAAGCCCCTCCCCCATTATAACTATTAACTCTACTCTGTTTGTTTAAATAATGCAAACAAAAATATACCATAGTAAAGCCCCTCCCCCATTATTAACTCTACTGTATTGGTTTAAATACTGTAAAAAAAAAAGCATAACATATCAATGCCCCTCCAGCATTATTAACTATATTGGATTAAAAAAAGTAAATAAAAGTATACAAAATTAATGCCCCTCCCCCATTATCAATAACTCTAATCTATTGGTTTAAACAAAGTAAACAAAAACATAAACATTAAAGCCCTCCCCGATTATTATGATTATTAACTCTACTCTATTTGTTTAAATAATGCAAACAAAGATATACCATATTAAAGCCCCTCCCCTATTAATATTAACTCTACTCTATTGGTTTAAATAATGCAAACAAAATATACCATATCACTGTCCCTCCACCATTATTAACTCTATTAGATTAAAAAAGTAAATAAAAGTATACAAAATTAAAGCTCCACCCCCATTATTATTAACTCTACTCTATTGGTTTAAACAAAGTAAACAAAAACATAAACATTAAAGCCCCTCCCCCATTATTATTATTATTATTAACTCTTCTCTGTTTAATATGAAAACTATTCAGATGGCGCTTTGTGGTGCGGCAGATATATGAACAGTGTCCGGAGTCACAGCTGGGTGATGCAGACAGACACGGACAGCCGCAGACTTGCTGTTTACAATTGTAAAATGCATGGCGCTAAGTGGCAGGACGCAGCACGTCGCCCAGATCCCCATAACTCCACTCTAGTGACTTAAATAATGTAAGCAAAAATAATCAATAACAATGCCCCTTCTCCAGTATTAACTCTACTCATTCATTTATTTTCTGTTCGGCTCAGTCCCTTTATTAATCTGGGTCGCCACAGAGGAATTAACCGCCAACTTATCCAGCACATGTTTTACACAGCGGATGCCCTTCCAGCTGCAACCAATCCCTGGAAAAATGAACTCTATTGGTTTAAACAATGTAAACAAAGATATTCAATATTAATGCCCCTTCCATACTATTATCAACTCTATTCCATTAGATTAAATAATTCAATTCAATTTAATTCACCTTTAATTGTATACGGCTTTTACAAAGTAGATTGTGTCAAAGCAGCTTCACATAAAATATCATAGTAAATTGAAATAGTGTAGTTCAGTTTTAAAGTTTAAGTTCAGTTCAGTTTAGCTCAGTTCAGTGTGGATTAATAATCACGAGTGAGAGTCCAAACACTGAAGAGCAAATCCACTGATGCGCAGCTCTGCAGATCCCGAACCATGCAATCTAGTGGCGAGGAAAAACACTTCACCAATTGGCGAAAGTGAAGGAAAAAAATAAAATAAAAAACTCGAGAGAGCCAGCGTCAGATGGGCACGACAAAATATCCACTGGCGAAATGTCTGTTGATAAATAATGTTTACAAAGATATTCAATATTAACTTTATATTGGTTTAAACATATATATGCACAAATATTAGTTGTTTAGTGAATTGTTTTATTTTTAATCATAACAATATTTTCTATATTTTTTCCTTAAATAAAATGTATTTCTTTAAATAATGTAAACAAAAATATGCAATATTAAAGCACCTTCCCTATTATTATTTTATTGTTTTAAAATATATCAACAATAAAAATAATAATAAAATTCTATAATTTTTTTGCAACTTTGTATATTTTTAACCATAAAAATACTTCTATATTTTGAGTTAATTAAATAAAACTTTTTTATTTAATAAAGCCATAGTTCAGCCCCCCAAAACAATTCTGCCATCATTTATTGACGCTTCACTTTTCCAAATCCTGAATTTTTTCTGCTGAACACAGAAGAATAGATTTTGAAAAACGCTGGCACCCATTGACTTCCATAGTAATTTCAATCCTACTATGGATGTCAATTGGTGCCAGCATTCTTCAAAATATCCTCCTTTGTGTTCAAAAGAAGAAAGAAAATGGTAAAGTTTTAACACATTACTATAAAATTATCAATGGCGCGGCATTACAAAAAAAGAGGCTGGCTTCTAAAGTCATAGACAGGTTGTCATGAGACTCAAAGAGAAAGCTTTCATTAGCAGGTAACTTTTATTTTATATAGGGCTCCAGCAGTTCCGGTTTAACTCATGCACACACACTGCCATCAAATGCACGGCGCAAAATTTACACATGCGATTATAAATGCAAGGTTCCTGCAGCAGGGACTTGAACTTTTCACACCTTTCAAAGCCACAGAATTGGCTGCGTTCAGCCTCTCTGCAGCTGCTGCGCTGCACTAATGCAAGACGGTGTCATATGAAAACTATTCCTCTACCCAAACCACAGAGCTGGTCATTAATGAAACACAGCCTGCACAGTGAGGTCATGAAAAGTCTACATTTCAGCAGCCACATATACAGGAGGAAAAAAAAGAAGAATAATTCCCAAAGAATAGAGTAACAGGAACCAAAAAAAAAAAATCTGATTCCAATCCCAAGGACAGGGAAAAATAAATAAATGGCAAGAAACGGTGGCCTCTCACATTTTCCCCCCGCGCTTTGCAAACAACCGTCAACTGCTGCTCAGAAACAGCGCTGGCTTCACAATGAGAGCAGACTAAACAATCCGATCCCGGCCAAGGCAAACGCTCTGCAACTCTGCACACAGCCGCATTTCAGGATGTCTCGGCTTAATTGCCAACTATCAAATCTCACAATGGAATCTGTCCATTTGGCAGGAACCCCGTCGGCGGACCTGATAAAATGTTGTTTAAAAAGTGTCAGCTTCGTCCCGCAATGAGAAGAAAATTATTTTGACGGGATTCAAGTTTCGGTTGGGTGTTTTTTTTCCTCTTCATTTGTGGAAAAGGGCTGAACCAACTTAGCATAGTTGCAAACTCATAATGCGGGGATTGGACCAAAGACACCTTAAAATCAAGTTTTATTGCTTAAAGTGTGTCAGCTTTGAGGTCATCCACATCAAAACAAACTGCACAGCAAATCCACCAGTGTAAAATTCCTGGTGTCAAAGCATTTCAGAGTGAAGTGTGGAGTTAGATTCTGATAAATTGACACACTCAGAGTTTGAAGCTCTTTGATCTAGTGTACAGGTGACCAACACTTGATGGTGTTAACTCCAACATCCAGGAATTAATTTAGCCAAATATCCTAAATTAAGGCATTTTTTTTAAATATATAGTGTTGACTGCCAAGTAATAACAATGATTAATAACATAATCATAGTTGTGATTTTTCGTTCTATCATTATTGAAGAAATTTATTTTATAAGTTATTTTTAACTATCAATCATGAATTTTGTAATGTTTACTAGGTAAACTAGAGTTAAATGTTAGAACTTTAACTCTTTACATTAGTGTCAGGGAACAATCAACTCCCAATAGTGTAGATCTGTTATTTTTAACTCAATGCAGTGCAATTATAACTCCTTTATAGTGTTGTACATGTAACTCTCTGAATAGTGTTATTTTAACTCTGATCATGTTGGGACATGGCGTCACGGTGGCGCAGTGGGTAGCTGGTTTGAGCCCTGGTTGGAGTAGTTGGCATTTGTGTGTGGAGTTTGCATGTTCTCCCTGTGTTGGGTTTCCTCCAGGTGCTCTGGTTTCCCCCACAGTCCAAACACATATGGTACAGGTGAATTGGGTAAGCTTTGGCTGTAGTGTATGTGTGTGAGTGCAAGAGTGTATGGGCTTCTCAGTAATGGGTTGCGGCTGGAAGGACATCCGCAGCATAAAACATATGCTGGATAAGTAGGCGGCTCATTCCGCTGTGGCAACTTCTGATTAATAAAGGGACTAAGCCGAAAATAAAATAAAAGGGAAATGAATATTGGGGCAATATGAACACTCAGTTGAAGTTGATTTGAACTCATTTAGGGTTAAAATAAAACAGCTATTTTTGCAGTGTGTGAATAATGCTGCATTTAATTGTATTTTAAGTGATTTTTTTAACTTACTAAAAATTGTTAATTACACATTAATTAATTCCTAAAAAACTCTGTCTGGGCCTTTTAGTTACATAGAAATCAGCACAAAGTCTGATGACTCATCCTGCACTGTAGTTTCCTCCAATCAAATGTGCTTCTCAATAATATTGCCCCACCCCTATTATTAACCTTATTCTGATTTCTGCATAATATTATATGTAAAAACAATATATATTGTTATTTAATAAATAAATAAATGTATTCTTTAAAGGGATAGTTCACCCAAAAATTAATAGTGTTCACTTGTTCAAAACCTGCTTGAGTTTCTTTCTTCTCAACACAAAAGAAGATACAGTGAAAAATGCTGGAATCTGGCACCTGTTAACCTCCATAGTCATTTTTTTCAACTATGGTAGTTGATGCATTACAGATACCAGTATTCTTCAAAATATCATATTTTTTTGCAGAAGAAAAAACTGAGAAAGCTCTAAAACATCATGAGGGAGAATAAACAGGTAGGTGATTTTTATTTTTGGGTGAGCTATCCCTTTAAATAGGTTTAATTCTTAAATGTATATCTACGCATGAACAACAACCTAAATACTATTTTATATGTATTTAAATTGATGTTTTCCAGTGATGGGTTGCAGCTGGTAGAACATCTGCTGTGTAAAACATATGCTTGGTGGTTCATTCCGCTGTGGCGACCCCTGATTAATAAAGGGACTAAGCCGAAAAGCAAATTAATTAATAAATGTATTTGAATGAGCATATTTAGAGGCATTCAAGAGAGCACCTGAATGGACAAACTTATTAAATCATTAAATTTAGTCTGACTCATCCCTATTTCTCTTGGAAGAGACTGTAAATATAAACGAATTATGTTTTCATAAAACAAACACACATTTCAGTGTGTGTCTGGAGCTCGGCTGGTTCATGAAGTGTCTGGTATACACCAAGGCGACCGAAGTGAGCCAGGGTGGAAGCGCGACTAACCGTTTGAACACGCAAAGGGGACGAGCGCTATCAGGACTACGAGGGCAGGATAATCGGCCTGTCACTCGGCGCGTCTTGTGGCATTCTGTTTTTCTAAGTCAGACTTTCAAACTCCCAGATCCGAAAAACTTCAAACAACCAAAATACCAGCACATTCATAAAACAGAACAGAACCGCTGGGAATTTAAGACGGAGGGAGAGAAAGCGCACACACACATACACACACGCTCGCTCGCACAAAGGTAGCAGGCCTCGACAGCAGATGGTAAAATTAACATTTCAACAGTTCTCTTCTTTCATGTAGGTCTCGGCAGAACCGCCTTTTTTTTCTGGAAAAATGTAAAGGCTAGGGTTTGGAAAGATGCAAGGCTAGAGAAAGCATCTGGAAAAAGGGGAAGGAGAATATTGGCTTATTGCTCCTGATGGTCCTCCTCTATGAAAAATTAAATAGGTCTGTTTTGCAGGTTTGGCTCTCTGGAGTGCCCTCCGCTCTGTTATGGAAACATCATCTCGGTAATTTATACGTGCTAGAACACCTGGTGATGAAGAAAAATAAACTTAATTTCTTTAAATGCAGATCGCTGACCGTGTCACCCTTGTCTAATCGCATCCGTTTTCCCCTTGTTAACGTCCAGGGCGAAATGCATAACAGTAGGGCTGTGCGATTAATCGAATCGCAATCGCAATTTGAAACGTTGCAATTAGTTCACAAGAGGCTGCAACATATATATATATATATATATATATATATATATATATATATATATATATATATATGTATGTATATATGTTAACAAAAATAACAAATAACATCTTTAAAACCAGTCGGCTATGCTTCAGAAAATTAAACATGCTTCTTTCTGTGATGGTGTTGTGAGGCATTGCAGACATGGTATCGATTGTCCTAAATTATGTCACATTACACAAGATGAATTGATTAAATATTGTGCCACGACATCCATTTGTTGTTTTACGACTTCTCACGACACCCTACATCAAGGAAATCATGCCGAAATCGTGTGATCCGACAGGGGGTTTTATTATATTGGGCCCTATCATACAACTGGCGCAATGCGGTGCAAGCCGTGATGCAATTGTTGTTTGCTAGTTTCAGCTTGGCGCAAGGGTCATTTTGACGTTTTGCACCACGCTGTTTAAATAGCAAATGCATTTGCTCTCATGTGAGCGCCCATAGGCGTTCTGGTCTAAAAAAGGAGGTGTGTTGAGGCGCATTGCTGGCGAGTTGCTATTTTGAGGAACTAATATACACTGTTAAATAGACTAGCTTGGAGGAGGTCTAAAGTCCAGTTAGTTGTGCGCCTCGCTTAAACATTGCTTAATACACACAGGATGTACAGCAATACGCAAATATCTTTACAAATGAAGAAGGATTAAAATATTACAAAAATTATTATTAATATTATTAAAAATTATTATATTTCTAGCCTACATAAATATAAAAGGCACCACCTCCATGCCTTCTTCATCTCGGGGGGCTTTTTTAGTTTATTCATGACAATTTGCTTCTGTATAATGTTATTATTATTAGCAGAATTATTTATAATATCCATATATATATTTGTTTTATTAAAAACAAGCTTAGATTTGCCCACCTGTCATGTTTTAGACCATATGCGTTATAGCATGTTTATTTGGAAATAACTCATTTATTCATTTATTCATTTGCTGGAAATTAGAACTGATTTAGTAATAGTTTTGAAACAAATCTTTGCGCTTAATAAATGAAATTTATTATTTATAGGCTAATGGATGTCTGTGCGTACAACATGTTTCCCTATCGACGAGAGTGAAAGTAAAAGTAAATATTAAGGAGGCTCATCTCTCATTCTCGCGCTGTAGATGCTCTGTTTAATTGTTTTGTCTTTAGTGAAGGGTTCAGTTTTTCCACTTACAAAGTCCGCCATGTAAATAGCAAATGCACTATGGCGCGACCAAACTGACTCTTAAAGGGAATGAGAGATGAAACTCTGATTGGTTTATTCTCAAAACACACCTATGACTAATTAAGAGAACAAGCTCAACCTTGTTAGACCATGTGCCGCAGCTCAAAGCAGATTTTTCCGTCGTTAAAATACGTCGGTAAAAGAGTAGCCTATGTGTGTCAGAAAAGCAAGTGATTAAACTACACCTGTCAACATTGGGATCTAAAAATATGGGATACGCCCCTAACAACTGTTACAAATATGGGGAGGAAATTAGATTTAAATGATAGAATACTTAACAAACATTTAAAAATTGAAAATAAAATAAAAGGTTAAGCCTATTAAAATCAATTTACTGATCACACCTGTGTGATCGTACGCATCAAAGGGTTAAAAGTGTGTTAATTTTAATTTTTTTACTTTGATTGTTCAGCGATTCCCCCGCGTACCTCTAAAACGAAGCCTGCGTACCTCTAGTGGTAAACGTACCACAGTTTGAGAACCATTGCCCTAGAAGGTTAAAAAAAAAAAAAATTACAATTAGATATTTTCCCTAAATGGCACAGCCCTACATAACAGACTCCAAACAGACATCACTGTGATATATTCACAAGCCATCTAATGCATTTGAAATAAATACAAATCTAAATGGGTGAGAAAAAAAAAAGAGATCAAAACAGCAAAGTGACAGACTCATTTGAGTCCATTGAATGGAACGCCTGAGTAGAGGCCATTAATTTGGACACAGTTATGGCTAAATTACATGTGTTTCACCTCTGTGACATTTTAAATGCAATTAAAAGCTGGTTATGAAAGAGCGCGGACTTCCTCGTGATGAGGGAAATCGCGGCGGTGATTAACATGCAAACGAGCTCACGCTGGCGGAGTAGATTGAGCTTTGAAAACCCCATTTACTTTTGTGTGATTATCTATTTACCAGTACACAGCCTTCAATCTCTCGCTGTTCCCCCGGCGCACATCACTCAATTACACTCCCACCTTTATTTAGGAAGGTGCGACTGTAAAAAGCTGGATCTGCATCAGGCTTCCTCTGAGAGGCTGCACAGCTGGAGCATGTCGAATATCAGCCCTACCATTTGGCTATGAGGATTCTGTAAACGCTTCATTAACAGAAACGTCTCCGACCGCAGTTTTTACAAGTCGGCCCCTGATAAATTGTTAAGTTTGGAGGAGATGTTCCAGATGAAGTCGAGGGGTCTTTCTGACGGTCTCGCCAGAGGAGCTCTGGATTTAGATTGAAATGAACTGCGCTGGAAACACTCAGAGCGCTATTATGTTTCGGCGTGTTGATGCAATTATCATCTGAACGCCTGGCAGCATCAGAGGAATCTAATTTAATTAATTTAAACGGATGAATAACCTCCAAATTCCTGTTGTAAAAAAATGTGCAAAGGGGTGAATGCTGGAAAAATTCAAAACAATCCTGATTCAAAACAATCAGAAAAACTAACAAATGACCACTCTTATTTTATTTATGTATTTTAATCTGCATGTAAAAACACATATGAATATGTAATAGAAGTGTATTTAATATAAATAGTCACTTTTATCCATGTTAATTAGCATGCAGCATTATTTATTTTAAAGTTATTATCATAAACTCATAAAAGCGGAGTCAATGATAGCTCGAAGACGGTAAAATCAAATTGTGCTCATTATTTAATCCTTGTTTAGTTACAAATCTTTATTTAACCTGTTTTTAAATGGATAGTTCACGCAAATTTGAAAATTCTGTCATCATTGACACTTGTACCATAACTATTTGACTTTCGTTCTCCTGAAGTAACCATTGACTCCCGTACAATTTGTTTGTCCAACTATGGATGTCAGTGGCTTCCTTGTTTTAACATAAGTCAAATTGTTATGGGAGAAGTGAATAAATGATGACAGAATTTTCAATTTTACGTGATCAATCTATTTAGGTAGTTTAAAAATAGGTTAAATAAAGGTTTGCAACCACAATTAAGCTACACACTGTTGGACACCCATTAAACCATTTTTTTTTTTTATGTAATGTTGGTAACTTTTTAAATAAAAATGTTTTAATAGAAAATATTGTTTTAATACAACAATTTTTTTATTGCTAATAATGCAAATAAATGCATTTTATAATAATGGATAAATGAATAATAATGCAAATAGATTTAAATGTGTTTATCCAATAAAAAAATAAATACATACAGTAACATACTGTGCTTTGAGGAATAAAAAGGAAATGAGCCAACTACTGAGGAAATATAGCTACTATTTAAAATAAACTGAGTTTAAATTAATTGTGTGAAATCTGTCTTTTTAAGCATGTTACAACTAAACCCCTGTCTATTACAACTTGACCCGCAGGTGGGGTAAATAGTAACATCGAAATGTGCTCACTATTTTATCTATGTATGGTCACAAACCTTCATTTAACCTGTTTTTAAATAGATAGTTCAAGCAAAATAGAAAATTCTGTCATCATTTATTCAGTCGTACCATAACTATTTGACTTTGTTTCTTCTGTTGAACATAATTATGAAGTAACCATTGACTTGTGTAGTCTTTGTTTGTCCAACTATGGATGTCAGTGGCTACCTTTTTTAAGCATTCTTTAAAATATCTTCTTCAGTGTTCAACAGAAGTCAAATCGTTATGGGACAAGTGAATAAATGATGACAGAATTGTCAATTTTGCATGATCTATCTATTTAAGTAGTTTAAAAACAGGTTAAATAAAGGTTTGTAACCCCACAACGATAAAATATATTGTACATTAAGATTTTGGGGTGAACTATCCCTTTAAGCTTGAATTATTTTGATTGCATGCTGGACTAGGCGCTTTGCTGACATTTGATTACATTTCAACACACACAGAGTTTATTAAACAGTGTATTGTGTTTGAAAAAGTTATTAACATTCATAATAATGACCGAGCGCCAATAATAATTGATAGAATAAGAACGATTTAATAAGATTAAGATTATCTTTTCATGGTGTTTAAGTGAAATAATTCAACATAAATATATGAAGTTAATAAACATATGAAGCTTGATTTGCCGTCCTAATTTCCATTAAAAAATAGCATTTAATGTGTGTATGTTGAATTTTTTCACTTTAAACACAATGAAAAGATCTTAATCTTTGGCATAAAAGGGAAATTATTTAACCAACATACAGGAGCCTAATAAAATGCTCATTTTAGAATAATAATTGAGAGAATTTTGCATCTGAACTCTTCAAATAATCATGTGATTAAACAAAAATCACAGCTTTTTTCTATCAACCACCCACTCCAGGTGGAGAACTCCATTCTGTCGGATCTTCTTCCTAAGGATCCATGCTGTCCGCACTGGGACAGTTTTGAGAAGCCCTCGGCTCTCTTAAAGCTGCTGCCTTTTCAAGTGCTCTCAGCCTGCATAAAACAAGCCCTGTTGATCCGGCCGAGGGGGTTCAGGAGAGCAAAAAATGGAAACAGTGCCATCCAGTGATGTGTCTGGGCATTCCTCAAGTGCCTGACCCGAGACTTGATCTCCAGGAAAGCCACAGACTGATATGTACTCTGGCGAAAGCCTGTAATCTGTCATTTCTTCTTTGTGGTGACTAAAGACAGAGAAGCGTCTCGGCGGAGCAGTGGGCAAAAGGCATCAGAGTGAATAACTGTAAGACCCCTGCATGCGCGCGCGTGTGGATTTTCAAGCAGAGTTGCATCAGGAACACCTGAACAAAACTCACCTGTCGTGATCTACGTGCGCTTCAGTACAGGAAAGTAGGCATTTGAAAGATTCATCCTGATCATCTACAAAAAGCACAGCATGGAAACATCGAATACAATTGAATTCAAATGCATCGAAGCTACAGACTGTTTTGACATGAACGATTCTTCATATAAACCTTGTAACACTTCCTGTGATAATTGAACACTACATAGTAGCAAGCTATGTGTGATCTAGAATAAACCTATTAAATGTACGGTATGAAATCATATTTTACTTTCAAGTTAGACAGATTTGGACTAATTGTACACTAATGAATTATTTCTACAGAATGCCCATGTTGAATCTCTTTAATCTTTGACAAAATTCTGCACGACATCTGAAGCAACTTATATGAGGCAGAAATCAAGGAATTTCGACAAATCCAATTCTCATTGCTAAAATGATCATTTATCATCACGATACAAACAACTGTAATGATGATTTCATGACTCACCCAAGAAGGAAAATTTATTGACATTTACTAACCTCAAGTGCTTTTAAACCGTATTATTTTCATTTTAATATATTATTAATATTATTATTATTATTATTATTAAATTATCATTATTATTATTATTATTATTACTGCTACATTATTATTATAAAATTATAATTATTACTATTATTATTGTAAATTGTCATTATTACTACTACTATTATTAATATTCTTATTATTATTCGTAATATTAAATTATCATTATTATTATTATTATTAATAATAATATTATTATTATTATTATTATTATTAAATTATTATTCTTATTATTAAATTATTATTTTTATTATTATTATACATTATTATTTTTGCTAATTATTATTACTACATTATTATTATTATTATTATTATTAGATTTTTATTCTTCTTCTTATTATTATTATTATTATTATGAATAAATTATTTTTACTTTTTAAAATTATTATTATCACATTATTATTATTATTTTATTATTATTATTAAATTATCATTATTATTTTATTATTATTACTACATTATTACATTTTATAGTATATTATTATTATTAAATTGTTATTATTAATATTATTATTATTATTATTATTAAAGTATTATTATTATTATTATTATTATTATTATTAAAGTATTATTATTATTATTATTATTATTATTATTATATTATCATTATCATCATCAATGATTGATTTTCTTTTCGGCTTAGTCCCCTTATTCATCAGGGGCCGCCACAGCGTAATGAACCGCCAACTTATCCAGCATATGTTTTACGCAGCAGATGCCCTTCCAGCTGCAACCCAACACTGGGAAACACCCATACACTATTGCATTCACACTCATACACTATGGCCAATTTAGCTTATTCAATTCACCTATAGCGCATGTCTCTGGACTGTAGGGGAAACCTGAGCTCCCGGAGAAAACCCACACGAACGTGGGGAGAACATGCAAAACTCCAAACAGAAATGCCAACTGGCCCAGTCAGGGCTCGAACCAGCGACCTTCTTGCTGTGAGGCCATCGTGCTACCCACTGCGCCACCATGATGTCCTATTATTATTATATTAATATATCATAGAACTCAATGGCCACAAAATCCTTAAATATCTTCATGTTCACTAAAAGGAAAGCCACAAACAGTTTTGAACCAAGAGGATCATGACAGAATTACATGTTTGAGTGAACTGTCCCTTTAATATCATGTCTGACCATGATTCACCTCCAACAATTAGCACTGAAATGGTGTTTTAAATGAGTTTTTATTGCGTACTGTGTACTTAAACACTATATTAAATAATGCATGCTGAATACAGCACATAGTGCACTAACTAGAAATGCCGTACCACTAAATCTGCATTTAATTAAGCATATATGAAAGCTAATTATATAAATAAATGAGAGATTGGTCCGCTGAAGAAACATCAGAAGGATATTTTGTCCAATCCTCCCCGTTTATTCCAGCTCTAAATCTATTGATCTGTGAAACGCAGGACTCAAGGGAGGAGATTCGCTTAAAATTATACAACTAATCATGAGATGAATAATGATTACACCATTTGGTAATTAAACGTCTTACAAACCATTTAACTCACTGTACGTCAGAAAGGGCCACTGGAGGTCGGAGCGATTGTTTTTTTTTTTCATTTTTAGATGCCGTGCGAATCAAGGGAGCGATGAAGGGGGGTGGGAATACAAAAAAAAAAAAGAAATGCTATGTGACACAACGATGAAAACACGTTGATGGTTGTTAGCAGTTATCCTGCTAATCCTCTATGCTGTCAAGGCAATGAAAGGAAACAATTTGAGGAGGGAAAAAAAGCCACACAAACACCTCGTTCTCTTGGTGAAGTGGGTAAATTATATATTTAGAAAGCTCATTAGTCGACATATGCGCGGTTTCATAAAGAGAGAGAACCAGCAAATATATGCGCAGATCTGCGAAGGCTTGTGTATGTTGTGAGAGAGTGTTCTTGGCACAAATAGCTCACCTCTGTGTATCACAGTCTCTGATCAACACGCAGGTGCACAAGATGCATGCTAAAAGCCAATTTGCTGTCAACAATTCCTTTCTTATCCTTACTTAAAGGTTATAATTACCCTGCATTAGCGCTGTCAGTTTGTTGTTGAGCATGAAGGCCGGCCTAGCGAACATGCAGAGTGTTTGTACATGCAGGGTCCAAAATTAACACTCCCCGAGCGCCAAATTCAACTACACTTGGCTTTGTTCGGCGGTTGGCCGACAGCTTAAAAAATATAATCTAACATTATTTGGTTTTATGTGAACAAAGAACAAATCCGGCTGATTTAATGATTCATTCAAGTCAAGCTGGAATGTATTTGTGAGTTGAATAGATTCAAATACCACCAATACTGCAATTAAGAGTGAAGACGCCAATATTTCAAGCTTCAGTAATGGAAGAAGCATATCAGAGGGAAAAATAAAGATGTTGATTCTGTATTGATAGCAGAGTTGTTCAATTTAATTGACTCAATAGTAAAATTAGCCAAGTTGCATGAATACAATTTGTGCAATTTGAAAATATAGTCCCTGCTTCTCATTGGTATTAACATTGATTTTCCAACCCAGGCTCAGTCTGAAAACGTAGTCCAGCTGACATTTCTGGAGATCGCGAAATACCTCCCAGGAGGTACGTATGGCTGCATTTCATTTTTTTTAAGCGAACGCTACGGGGTGGTGTGACGCCGTTCCCTTTCTCGCTTGCCAGCTGACCGCTTACCTCCGTGTGGAGGGCTTCCCGATGCAGTCAGTTTGTCCGGTCAGCTCATTGTGTGCTTCGGCGGACTTCAGATGCAGAGAGGAGTTGACAAAGGCGGGTTCGAGTCCGGGGAAGAGCGGTCCCAGAAACCAGGTAAGACAAAAACAGAATCCAAAAAATAAAGCGAACGACTTCATAACAGGGTGAGAACGTGAAAAAAAACACGAAAAAAAAAAAAAAACAGACAAGGGCTTTTCTTTTTCTAGACGGCTTTTCTAAATTGTTGCTCGGGTTTGGGTAAGTGAGCGGGCGGGCGGGTGGGTCAATCAGTAAAACTGGTTGGGTTCAGGGAAGGAGGAGGGTGGGTCAGCCGATTGGCCGGTCGCGCAGTCAATCATTCGGTCAGTCAGACAGCGGCCTCTAGTGGGTTGACGCGAGAACAGCGCGGGCGCGAACGGCACTCGCGAGAGACGTTAGAGATACGAAAAAGCGCACACAGCAGCCTCTCGCAGATTCGCGAAAACAAAAACTGCACAAATACGTACCTCCCGGTACGTATTTTGCGGTCTCCAGAACCGTCCGCTGGACTACGTTTTCAGAATGAGCCTGGGTTGTGATTTTCAGTGATGTGATTTCAAGTGGGTTAAACATTTCCACCTGCTGCGCAATAAAAAATATATACAACAAAAACTCATAACAAATGTTTTTGTTACTTACTTTAACACAATTTTAGTTTAACTTAAGTTAGTTGAGATGTCAAAAAAGTTAATTTGATTCAACAACAACAAAAAAATGTAAGGCATAAAGAATAAAAATTTATAAAAAATCACTGTATTAAGTGAATGACCATTTGTGTCACAACGTTACACTCATGAAACTCCCTAATAGTATTTGAACATAGAATCGATGATGTGTCTGATTTCATATAAAACACAAATTCAAGCTTATGCAAGATGCTTTAGAGCAGGGGTGTCCAAGCTCGGTCCTGAAGGGCTGGTGTCCAGCATAGTTTAGCTCCAACTTGGTTCAACACTCCTGCCTGGAAGTTTCTAGTATATCTAGTAAGAGCTTGATTAGCTGGTTCAGGTGTGTATAATTGGGGTTGGAACTAAAGTATATAAGACACCAGCCCTCCAGGTCCGAGTTTGGATACCCCTGCTTAGTGGTTTTGGTTAGTAAAAACTCAATGTTGCCTGAAAATTCATTTATCAAACCTTTTTGAGGTTTTTTCACCTGTTGAACACCAAAGTAGATATCCTGAAGAATGGTAGAAAGTGGTAGCCATTGTCTTTTATAGTGGAAATAGAAAACATGATTGATATAGCTACGATTCTCATGCACATCTTATCAGAAAGGCACAGTTATTTGTTTATAAATGTGGTGTTTTCATTTGCAGCATTTACTACACAGATCCTTAGTTCACTGAATGCTCTCAGTAGAATCTTAATTGGTAACACATTAGTTTGGGTTACAATTCACAATGTTAACAACCATTAACTAACACTACTAGCTTAATAAACCATCAATTAGATGTTTTTTAATAGTTAGAAAAGTATTATTTATAATAATTTTTTTAGGGGGGTTTTCACCTTTTATTAGGATAGGACATTGGAGGTTACAAACAGGAAAGTATTTGGAGTAGAGAGAGGGGAAGGGTCAGCAAAGGACCTCGAGCTGGGAATCAAACTTGGGTCGCTGTGAGCACCACGGTGCTATATGTTGGCATAGTTAGCCACTAGGGTATTGGCACTGACTAATAGCTAGCAAAGTAGAAGTTATGTTTAGGTTTTGGGTAGGATTAGGGATGCAGAATAAGATCATACGGTATAACTACTTATGAGCAGTAATATCTTAATAATAGGCAGGTAATAAGTCAGTTAATAGCATGAATTGTGACCTAAACTAAAGAGCTACCCTAGTTAATGCTACTTCCTCTGAAAGCATGTGCTGGAGTAACTGGCTTTACTGACAAAATGCGCATTGATAATCAATTTCAATTAAATCACCCAGCCCTAATGGCTACCAGACAATGCTGTCTTCAAAAACATCTTGTTTTGTGTTCAATAAAAGAAAAAGAAAAAATCTAACTAACATTCTAAAACCTAACCAGGAATTCATGATGTGACTGATAAAAGTACAAATTCACGTTTATATAAGATGCGTTATGGTTTTTGCTTCTTCATAAACTCAATATTGCCTTAATATTACCAGATTAGCAAACATTTCGAGTTTTTATGTTCTGTTAAACACAAAAGTAGACACCCTGAAGAATAGTAGAAACTGGTAGCCATTGTCTTCCGTAGTAAAAATAGAAAAGATGATTGTTCATACCTGCAATTATCATGCAGTTATATGGTATAGCATGTGGTTAACAAATGCAATTGGCTGTAAATATAATCTTTATCTTATAATTAAATTCTACTGAATATTCTATTAAAATTCTATTTTATTTTAAACAAGATTTCACATAGTTAACCAGTGAATTATGTAATAAATGCTGCTCCATCTGAAAGCACATGCTGGAGTTATACTAGAATTAGCTTTATTGACTAAATGCACATTAAAAATGGCTTTCAATTGGCCCGTTTTTTATTTCTCAGCCCTAATAGCTACCAGACAATGGTGTCTTCTTTTGTGCTCAATAGAAAAAAGAAACTAATAAAGGTTTGGAGCCACATCAGGGTGACCAAAACTGCATGAAACCATGATGTCTATTCATTTTTATTTGACAGGGGCCATTTTATGATGATGAAAGTTTCAGAAAAGCTTTTTTTTTTTAGCTTTAAAAACATGTGAAATACAGTTCCACAGTTGGTGGGAAGAAATGGGTGGTAAACTTTCTCTGAATTCACCCGCTAGCCAGTAAAAAAGTGAATTTGGCCCGTGCGTGTGAGTGCATTAGTGCATTATACAGTGCCAGCACATGCTCAAACCCCTCTCTTATGTTCTTGTATCATTCATAATACTTCATGCTTTGCTCACAAGCAGTCAAAGGAAACATTGAGGTACTTGAGATTTTATTGAACGGCGGCTTGTAAACGTTGTTGCGAGGAAAGGCGTGTGTATTAAAAATCCACTAAAAGGCATTGAGCCGGACTGGAAATCCCAACAATGGTTTCCAGGAGGGCAGTATCAGGGAATGCAAACGTCTGCCGTGATGAGCGTGCCAGAGATTAGAGACAGACTCCGCCATTTACATAATGTAAAAACTCTTTTCTTTCATTCTCTCGTTCTTTCTTCCTCTCCAAACTATTCACTAAATAAATGAGGAAACTATCAAAGCGTCGGGATGTTTGATAAAAGGCAGACAGAGTGGATTCAGAATGGCCACAATACACGCGGCGAGTGGCAGCATTCAGAGGCAGCCGACTGAGGAAGGACTGGCAGAATATTTATAACGGAGGACAATGCTAATGTATTAGGGTGACACCTATACCTCCTCTAAGCCAAAAGGGAATCACATTGTGACGCTGGCTTTATCTTCTGAGGACGAATGCTGCGCTGGGAGGGTGGGGGTTTATAGAAATTTGGACAAATGTAAATGTATGGAGGACGTGGATGATTCTTCATGAGGCTGAATAGGAACAAGGATCTTATTGAATGTGACCCGTTTTGTTCGGCTTCAGTGTTTAAACATGCGGTTCATTCCCATCAAGATGGACTGAAAAAGACTGACAAACTTGTTCAGATTGGGTCTGGAATGAAGCCTTCATTGAATTCAGATATATATTGTAGTAAAGGTACAGATTTAGAAGACAAATATTTTAACGCCCATGGATTATAAAAGTACTGTGTGTAGTAGTAACTAAATATTACCAATGGGACTTTAATACAATCAGGATTTTACTGGATTGTAAATATTCATTCATAATTTTTTTTGCCTTAGTCCCTTTATTAATCTGGTCGCCACTGCGGAATGAACCGCCAACTTATCCAGCACAAGTTTTACGCAACAGAAGCCCTTCCAGCTGCAACCCATCACTGGGAAAGGACTGTAAACATCACGTTCTGAATTTATACATAGATTTCCCAACCCAACTTCAATTATAGAAAGAAATTTAAAAATGTAGATATGTTACCAACACGGTGGCTCAGTGGTAAGCACTCTCTCCTCTTAGCGAGAAGGTCACTGGTTTGAGTCCAGACTGGGCCAGTAGGCATTTCTGTGTGGAGTTTGCAAGTTCTCCCAGTGTTTGCGTGGGTTTCCTCCACAGTCCAAATACATGCGCTAAAATTGAATTGGGTAAACTAAATTGCCAGTGAGAGCGTAAGGGTGTTTTCCAGTACTGAGTTGCGTCTGGAAGGGCATCAGAGACTAAGCCGAAGGAAAATGAATGAATGAATGTACAAATATCACACATCATTGTACATAATGAGTGAGAAGGAAAGCAAACAAGGATCATGACAATTATTGACCCCAAATACACTTTATATTACATTTTGTTGCTTTCAAAGGTGAAGACATTAAAATGAGCCATAAAAAACAAACAAATCTGAAATATCAAAAGCATTTTTTAATAAAATAGATTGAAAAAGTTGGGAAAGCAAGAGATAATAATAAATAAGTCAATTTTAAACCCCCAGTTGCCTTTAGAGTCAATAAGTAATGCCATTCCCAATTCATTTTACCTTAAAAATGTGATTACTTACTACTGCAAATAGCAGTGCTTTCGAAAGTGGGGGTTAATGAGTCAGTGGGGGTCAGTCACGAGGCAATGAGGGGGGTTCGTCACATGGCGATTTTCAAAAATATAATATATGTTATTAAACTATTAGAATTTCCATATTTTATCTATACAGTAAAACATAGCATTTAATAGTCACATGAAAAAAGCCATCAGCCGTTCAATTCTTTTACCATTGGATTGGGATTATTACACTAGATCAGGGGTGTCAAACTCAATTCCTGGAGGGCCGAAGCCCAGCACAGTTTAGTTCCAACCCTGCTCCAACACACTTACCTGTAGGTTTCAAACAAGCCTGAAGGACTCAATTAGTTTGATCAGGTGTGTTTAATTAGGGTTGGAACTAAACTGTGCAGAGCTGCGGCCCTTTTGGAACTGAGTTTGACACCTGTGCACTAGATTAATGGCATAGCAATAGTGTTAGTTGTCGATGATTGATTTTACCGCCCAATGTTAAAATTTGACACCTTTCCAGAACTCATGTAGGTACATTAAAAATGAAAGCCACGACTGAACATAGATGATGATCGCCAAGTTGCGGTCTCCAAAATGAAACCAATAATAGTCTTGTGCTGTATACATTCTCATTAAGAGGGACTAAAATTAAATTAAACAAACGAATAATGACTATAAAAATGTATAAGCTTGTTAGACTGTTGTACTTTTTCCTGTGTTGACAATAAGCTTGTTTAAATAATTCCTATTGGTGTGTGAGTGCCGTTGTGTGCAATGTTTGTATGTTTATAACCACCTCTGAGGATGGTGGTGGTCACGACTTGTTATTTTGGGGGCCGCAAGCTGTTTGGGAACCCCTGGTATATAGTAATAATCACAATCACCTCAGAGTAAGAAGGTTGCTGGTTCAAGCACCAGCCGGGTCAGTTGGCATTTCAGTGTGAAGTTTGCATGTTCTCCCAGTGTTCATGTGGGTTTCCTCTTGGTGCTCCGGTTTCCCCCACAGTCCAAAAACATGTGGTGTAGGTGAACTAAATAAGCTAAGTTTTCCGTAGTGTATGTGTGTGAATGAATGCGTATGGATGTTTCCCAGTGATGGGTTGCAGCTGGAAGGGCATTCGCTGAGTAAATGTTTTCAATTTATTTATAAACTTTCGACCCACGGCTCTCAATGACATTTGGTTTTTGGCCCTTTAAAAAAATTTGCCCACCCCGGGTCTATATTTATGCTCTAGGACATGATGGCCTAAACAACAGCGTACTGCAGGACCATAAGTGTGCAAGTACCACCCATTAGTTTGCCATAATATAGCTTTTTATTTGGTGGATCTATTTAAAACAATCAAAAACATTGGATTATATACATGAAACTTCAAATGCAAAGCCCCCCTTCTTTTCTTTAGTACATCATTGTCATGTAAATGTACTCAAAACTTGAAGAATGTGAACAGCAATTCATATAAATGCAATGTTTTAAGTAGCAAAGCCCAGAGAAAACTTTGAATGCTAGTTTGAACGCTTTGAAAGTGCAAAAAGCCTCAGACAATGTTGACCAAGCTTTTACGTTTAATGCAAGTGGAATTAGTTCTGTTTAGACTTCTTTCTCGTCCCGTTCCACTGCTTTTCCATTTGTTTTCTCCTAATATTTCTCTCCTGCTTTCTCCAGACCTATTTTCATCACTTAACTCTCTCTCTCCTTCTTTCATTCATAGCTTCACTCTCTCTGTTATT
>NC_141024.2:7410000-7485000 GCF_052040795.2 Danio rerio
AACTTAATTATTTTTTCCTATAACTGACACTTATTTTTCTGATAATTGGGTATCTCCCACATTTGAAAGTTTTTTTTCACAATTTATACATTATTTCTAACAAATCTTGAGTCTTGTAACAAATAACTATGGCTATTTTTCACATTTTTATGTAACTTTTTATTTTTTGAAACTGTTTGCACTTGTCAAGTCTTTATATTTCCACAATACAAATCTCAAGTCAATTAATTATTGACTATTTACATTTGATTTATATCAGACCAACTGAGTTTTAATAATTCAAAAATGTGACTAAATTTCTTGTAATTGAAAATCTTGTAACTAATAATTAAGCCTATTTCATCTTGCATCTTTTTTTTTATTTAGCCTATTTGTGTCTTATAATTGTGTATTTATTTCTCATATGTGAGAATTACTGAGGTTAAATACATCACACGTTCTCTTTGCACATATGTAAGCCTGTCGTTTTCTCCTCTAGGCACACATACTGGAGTTTGGCTTGACTGTGCATGAGAAGTTTGTTCCTCAGGACATGCGGCCACTGCACAAAAAACTAGTCGACCAGTTTCATCTCATGAAATCCAGCCTCGGCATTCAGGTAAACCGTTGAATCGTTAGCCCTCCTGAATTATTAGCCCCTTGTATACTTTTCCCCAATTTCTGTTTAATGGAAAGATGTTTTCAACACATTTCTAAACATAATAGTTTTAATAACTAATTCCTAACTATGTTAATTAGGCAAGTGAGTGTATAATGATGGTTTGTTATGTAGACAATAGAGAAAATATAGTTTAATGGGCTAATAATATTGACCTTAAAATGGTTTAAATAAAACTAAAAACTGCTTTTGTTCTAGCCAAAATAAAACAAATAAGACTTTCTCCAGAAGAAAAAATATTATAGGAATTATTGTGAAAATTTCTTTGCTCTGGTAAACACCATTTGAGAAATATTTAAAAAAGAAAATATACTTCACAGGTCGGCTAATAATTTTGTCTTTAACTGTATGTGAGATCTACTGTAGGCAGTTTCTTGCTGACGTCTTAATCTGCTGCCCATCTTTTTTTATTTTTTTTTCCTCAACGCTCTGAAGGAGTTTCCGGCTTATGTGCGAGCCAGTCCAATCCACTTCACCAACGGGAGTCCTCGAGTCGGCCGAAACTCTGCGCCAAACATCATGAGTCCAGACGGAGGAGCGAGAGTCGTGTCCCGCCGCAGGTCAGATACTCTTCAGGTCCACCGGTGTGTGATTTTCATGAACAGCAGGGCTAATAGCAAATGTTCTAGTCACATATGTGTAATATGAAGTGGGAAATGGATATAGAAATGTTTTTTCTGCAGTTTTTTATGATTAGCTACTATTCGCCTGTATTGTATTGTGTTATACTCTTGCGTTCATACTGCCAACGACTCCTCAATTATTATTATTTTTTATTAATCCGTTTATTATTATTCTTCTCATTATTATTATTAATCCTTAATGGCAATAAGACTATTATTTAATACAATTTAGTATTACTTGTAATAGCATTTAATACATTTCTGGGTAACACTTTACAATAAGGTTGTATTAGTTAATGCATGTACTAACGTGAACAAACAATGAACGATACATTTATTACAGTACATTATATTATAACAATACATTATATTACATCATTTGTTCTTTTTAATTAACATTAGGTATTGAAAATACAGTTGTTTATTTTTGGTTGATGTCAACTCATGGTGCATTAACCAATATTAACAGGCATGAATTTGGATGTTAATAATGCAATAGTAAACACTGAATTATGATTATTAAATACTGTACAACATGGTTCATATGTAGTTCATGTTAGTGAAAGAAATCCCTAATGAAACCTTATTGTAAAGTGGAAGCAATTTCTGTTTAAGATTATTGTTGTAATGATTATCTATTTAAAATCCTATTTAATATTTAATAATATTTCTAGGAACCAATACAGAATAAAGTTTATAAAAATGTATGATTTGCTTCAAAGATTTTATAATAAAGATAAGTCAAACCTTTGTTTACAGTGTTTTTCTAAAGGTTAATGTCTGTTATTTAGTGAGAATGTCTACATTTTTTAAACTGTTGAATAGCCAGTTTTATTGATTATTGCTACTTATAAAATATCAAAATATCAGCATTTTTATGTTTCAAAGCTGTAATTTTTGCATAACGTGTTTTATTAAATGTACAACTTTTATGTAACACTACAGTTTATAACTTATTATATAATACCTACAATAGAAAAAATATAAAATATTATATATTACAAATTCATAATATTTTATGTTAAGCTAATTTATTTTAATTAATGCTAATTAACTGTTAATGCAAAACACGTTAAAATATATTATTAAAAATCCATAAATCAGCATTTTTCTGTATTTTATGATTCTATTTTCATTTTTCTCATTTATTTATGATTTTGAATTGCATTATGGCTCCTTGATCTTTCTTCTACAGCTTTTAACCTTAAAAACTCAAAAAAGTTACTTTTATTAATACTTTTAATAGTTTTAAGAGATATATGTGGTCTGTCCTTGTGTTGTATATTACGCTACAAAAAGCTTGTAATAAGCTGCCCGTATATTTTCTGTTATTTTACAGACTTATTTATCTAAATATTATACATTATGTTATTTAAAACTAAAAAATCTCAATGAAAGTCACTTTGTTAATGTGTAGAGTTGAATTTTCAACATCGACAGAGCAGAAATCAACATCCCATAATGTGATTCACAACCATGAGTAAACAGAAAACACTTGTGAATCACAAACTGTTCATTAACAGAGCTGTTCATTAACATTAGTTAATTTTGAAGCTGTTAATTGACCGGTCGATCATAAGTATTGCAGATAATATCAAAAAATATGGATTAAAAATGATCCATTTCTTCTTAGAACTTGTATAATCTCTTGGAGAATTCTGCATTCATGTAATGCTACTTGTTTAGTGTACAATGTCTTTCTAACAGTGTTGTTGTTGTTGTTGTTTTTATGTGTATTATTCAGTCCTCTGAGTTACCCGGCAGTGAACCGCTACTCCTCATCCTCGCTCTCATCACAGGCCTCTAATGAAGTCAGCAACATCACAGGCCATTCAGAGAGTTCAGATGAAGTCTTTAACATGCAGGTGAACCACCTCACATTTCCACAGAATCTCCCCGCTCTTCATTTAAGCTATATCAATGTAACAAGATGATCAAATATTTCAGTGTTATTCAGCCATGTTTAAACTGTTTATATAGGATTGCAACGATTTATTTTTTATAATACATTTGTGGAGTTTAATTCTTGTATCTTGAAATTATTCATATTTTTTTGAATCACTAATTTCCTTTTATTTGCTTAGAGTATAGTTATATTTTTATATTTTATAGTATAATTTTAATTGTCATTTATAATGAGACATTATAAGGAATGAGCTCTTAAAAATGCAGAAATTTGTGTTTATAAATGATTTATTAACAGATTAAATATTACTAAATGTCCGAAAAAGAATGTCTATAAATGTTCATTTGAATAGTTTATTAATCATTTACTTATTTTAAATTATCTTCAAAAGCAACTACTACTTAAATAACTGCTTTGTAAATGATGCAATTTTTAATTTAGTAATTAAAGGTTAATAACTTTTTTAAGATCTTTTTTTTTGTAAAGTCTTTTTTCTCAGATTTGTGGTTGTGAATTATAGACAATGTTTCTTTGATCCCAGTGTAAGTCATTATTGTACAAGCTGTCCATATTATAGAGTGTGCTGAAAACTGTGGTCTCTGTTTCTTATGATAGTCACGCTTTCCGTCTCTTCCCAGCCCAGTCCGTCTACCTCCAGTCTCAGCTCCAATCATTCAGCTTCTCCCAACGTGAGCAGCTCGGCTCCGTCCAGCGCCAGAGGTGAGTGTAATCCAGCCGCTGTTCATATAAAAGGTTGATGTAGACAGACTGCAGTGCTCACTAATGCACCACTACTGAGGTTTGATGCTTGAGACCTTAAAAAATGAACCCACCATTATATCCAAGAATTTTCATCAAGCGCGGGAAAAAAGAGAGTCAGAAATTATAATGAAATGAAAGCAGTGAAGCTGAGTGATCATTTGTACTTAAGCACACTGAGAACAAAAAAAAAGATTCATTGCATTTAATTTTTTGCTCAGGATTTATTTTGGCTGAATTTAATTAAAGTAATTAAGGTGAACATTACTAAATTTACTGTTTGTTTAAATTCAGCCCCCAGTTCCGCTCCAGAGTTCGTTTCAGTCGAGCCGAGACCACCTCAATCAGGCGATCTCGGACTGATTGGTTTGGCACAGATCTGAGCGTGATTATGGGTTTTACATATGCCAAAGAAAATCACGCTAACTGGGCAAACAATACACGTTCTGAAACAAACGTCTAAGTGTGGAGTCAGAGTTTTTCCATTATTGGAGACTTTTATTCTTGAGGCTTTTATATTTCCACACTGTAAAACCCAAGAGTCAACTTTATCAAACGAAGTGAGTGTAGTAACTCAAAATTGACTGAAAGTTAATTCTACTAAATTGTAAATAGTTTTAAACTCAGTGTTGAAGGTAATGAGTTAATTAAATACCTCATTACTTCAACCTAAATGAAGTAAGTTCACAGTACTCATGTAGATTCGTTTTTTTTTTTTTTTACTCAAATGGTTTGTAGAACTTTTCTCAAATAGTTTGAGTTCTCTTCATTTATTGGGTTTTACTGAGCTCAAATTCTGCATTTACTCAAATGGATTGAGTTCACAGTACTCAGGATTAGTTGTTTAACTTAAAACTTTTTGGGTTTTACAGTGTACATTCATAACTTAACATTATTATATGGACTATATATTAATTTTTAAGTGTGATATTTATAAATTTGATTGTGTATTTGGATCTTTATCTAACAATTTACAATTATTTTTTATTATTATTATTTTTACTGTTATAAAATCATGATTATGTAGTAATTTTTATACATCAATACTTATTTGCGTTTGACTTTTCATATTGTATTCTATTTATTTTAATGGTTAAAGACTTTGCAAAATTGCAAAAAAAGTCATGAATCACAACTATAACATTTTAGATCTTTATTTTCTTTATTTTTTATATTTCATAATTATTTCCTATAATTGCATCTAGTTTTAATTGTGCTCTTTTAGAATTGTATTTATTTGAACAGTTAAAGCCTTATTAAATAAGTTATACTCCTTTTTTCCCCCATATTTGCATATTTTCTTGTTTTTTTTTTATTCACTACTTAATGTTGCTTATTATTTTCCTGTAAGCTTTTTCTCGCTTCTACTTTCACTTTACTTTAAAACCGACCTTCCATGATAAACAGATTTCCAAGGTAAAAATAAACTGCTACAGTGAAGTAGAGTTTATGGCCCATTTAATGCTGTTTTACTGTGGGGCCTGATATATAGCAGACCCATCTCTCTCTCTCTCTTCCACGGCCTCTTATCTGCCTCCATCCAGCATGTGTTTACTTGCGGACACAGATCATAAAAACCAGAATATGTATGGAGACATTTATGTAATCTCATAGTCTCCCCTTGGCGGCCTTTCTTGCCTCCCGTCGAGACCCCCATAAAGCTTCTGTGGAGTTACAGACAGAATAAAGCGCTGCTTGAAGATCTCTAGACTGATGATATTTATCATAAGGACCTATGGCCTCCTGTCCTGCTCTTCAGGAGGACGATAGTGCTTTCAAAACAGGTCCTGGAGGATCGACCCAACAGAATGCCCATGGTTGCATCTATTATAGTGCAGCTTTATTTTAAAGGGCTCCTATTTATCCCTTTCACAAGATGTAAGATAAGTCTTTGGTGTCTTCAGAATGTGTCTCAGCTCAAAGTACTCATCAGATCATTTATTAGAGCTTTCAGAATATTCCCATTTTGTGCTCAGAGCTGTTTTTGTAGCCGATCACAGAGTTGAACAGATTGTTTAATCGCAGTTTCTTTGCAAATCCTGTTCTGTGGACATGCTGGTGCACGTTAACATAGAGACATGTTAAATCGTGGCTGTCAACCAATTTGGTGAGTGAGGAAAATCACACTCTTACGTCATGTTGCCTTGGGCCTTAAAATCACTGGAATTTGGATCCTATTTGAACGTCAGGACAGTTAAAATAAGAGACATGTTGTGTTTATATCACTCCAATTTGACAGTGAACACACTTTACTTACACACAATTCTGTCCAAACAGCTTCAGAAAGATGACTTTGCATCATAGGCGGCCTTTAAATGGCTCAACTTTTGCTATAGTTACTCCTGGAATATGCAAAATAAGTAAAAGAAGACTATTTTCAATGCTACAGGCCATATTTTAGTTTGAGAACTAAAGTGCTCTCTTTCGTTTTTAGAAAAAAAATTGTTATTTGTTTTAGTATTGGCTTTGGCCCAGACTAATTTAATGTGTAGTATATACACAAAATATTATATTGTAAAACATCCCATGGAAAAAAAAACTAGTATAAAAGAAAAAACTGTAACTCATTTATGCTTGTTATTATATTGTTTTGTTGGTCATTTATGCTGAGCACTGTAAATATACTGTACACTGTATAACTAATTCCATTATTCATGTTTGATTTATTACTTGTATCAGATTTTTTTCCAGATTTTTTTTATGCCCTTCTGAATACTGGTAAAAATTAAAGCATTTGTTGTGTCACACTGTATTTTATGGTCCATTTGTTGAATTTAAGTTACATGCCAACTAATTCTCCTTAGATCAGGGGTGTCAAACTCAATTCCTGGAGGGCCGAAGCCCTGCACAGTTTAGTTCCAACCCTGCTCCGACACACTTACCTGTAGGTTTCAAACAAGCCTGAAGGACTCAATTAGTTTGATCAGGTGTGTTTAATTAGGGTTGGAACTAAACTGTGCAGAGCTGCGGCCCTTTTGGAACTGAGTTTGACACCTGTGCCCTAGATTAAAGGGAGACTATTAAGTTAGATTATAAGGAGACTAGTGTAAGTTGACATGTACTTGAAAGTTTCTTATAGTCCGTTAAATGTCTGTTGAAGGAGCAGTATCAGCAGATATTAAGCAGACAGTCTACTAATACTCAAATAGACCATCAAAATAAAGTGTTGCCAACTTAAACAGGCATTTTTTATATCTCAAGACTATTTCATACTAGATATATATTAAAATGAATACTTGTGTTTTATTGAATAAATGTTTGTTCAGTAAAATGCTATATTTGACTTATATTTTCTTCTTATTCTGTTATAAATACCGGAAAAAACTTCATGACTTTTTAAATTGTGCTAAAAAAAAAGTCCTATTACTTGTTTAAAACTAATGCCATGTATGTATGTATGGTCAATTTTTTTTCTCTATTTTTCTAGCTAATTTGAACTTCATTTGGTTTGTTTGGACATTTTTCTTTTCTGAAACATGGTGCAAACGCCATCATGTACGAGGAGGGTATTCATTTTAAAGGCGCCATGTTAAAATGGAAAAGCACTAGTGCAAACGCAGTCCATCTCTCCCTGTGAAATAGCCGTCTGTCGCCCCAGAAGCACAATTTTCACCCCGGCGGGAGGGAAAGACGAGGACGGGCCTTTATTTGATGCGCTGTCTGGTTAGCGTGGAAATGAGAGCAGATTTTGGTCTGTCTGTGTGTGTTCGAGTGCTGATGCTGTTGTGTTGCTGAAATCGCACCTCTCCTCTCTTTCACAGGATCTCCACAGTTGTCGGATAAACACAAGCATCCAAGAGAGAACTGCCTCTCTCCACGGGACAGACCCTGCAGCGCTGTATATCCAAACCCTATGGAACCCACACAGGTAGGAGGAACACTGACATATTCTGCAGATCACGGATGCTTTTGAATCGTATGTGTTTGTGAAAGATTTTTTTTTAGTCTGTTGGATCTGCTTATTTGTTTCCGATTCAATTTGATAGCATAGTACAGATACCGATAGTCAACTTTTTGAAGTGGATCATAAATGTTCATCCAAAGTTCAAATTTAGTTTTGAAACTTTGGTTTTGATCCATTTTCAGTGCTTACTACTTTGTTTATTACAAACAACGGAAACTGTACTATTAGTAATCGAGGTGACTTCTTGTAACCTGCGGTACATGTCGTTTTTAAAGCGAAACTTCGGGGAAACATTACTAAATATAACGGCTTCCCACAAAAAGACTGAACGTCATATATCTTTTGAAAGCTGATATTCTCGTGAATAAAACTATTCCAACCATTTTAAGACTCAATGAACATAGCAGAAACAATTAGCATCTTTGTCAAACTGCTGATAACAACAGAAATAATAACAAAACTGAAAAAACTCACATTTTATGCCTCCTGTCGATCCTGTCTGTCCACAGATCCATAATATTTAAAAAAAACAGGGGGTAATTACTCTGCAAAGGGTCCAGCCAATGCAATTCAGTGAAATATTTAGTCCAAAACCTGTTATATGTCGATAAACATCAATTGAATGCATCGCGATCATTTCAAACTAGTCGCCGGAGCAATCAAATCAATGATGTGTTGGGAAGTTTAGTGTCTTTTTAAATGTAAACAATACTACTATTTTCAAAGGAAAATGGCCGCTGACCTTTGCCCTTTTGATTGACGTATCATTCGAACCAATGGTTGCTTCTAAGAGGTGTCAATAGCCAGCAACATTCAAGGAACGCACAACTTGGGAACTGGTTCCGCCCTCGCTTTGACTGTCAATAGATCGATCCAATTAGAAATGACTTTGAAAAACACTGCCTTATCTGATAGGCAATAAGCATCTGAAAAGATTAATATGCAGCCTTAGTGGGAAATGTAGACTTTATTTTTTGTAGTTTCATAGTAATAAGTGAATTTTTTTACAGATAATTCTTGATTAATTTATGATTTTATTCAAATAATTGACACAATTAAGACTTTATTGTATATCTTACCATTAGATTTCTAAAAAATGTCTCAATTTAAATGTATTCACACTTCACTGTTGAGATACTTTGTTTTCTGCATCTTCAAGTTTATTTCTTGCAAACTTAAAACACTTTTGTCACTAAAATTTTTTTGTAAAATATTCCCCTCAAGACATTATTAACGGTTGCGGTTGTGGTGCTAGAAACTTGTATTATTGTCGGCTAAGTGAACGAGTCGTTCAAAAGGGAGATTCATTCACTAACGAATCGCTTAGAAGTGAAAGCAGGAGAGGGGGTGTGTTTTAGGAAATGGATTAAATCAAATTTAACAGGGAGGGAGGATAATACATTTCATGCACACAAACACACATTCTTTGATGACAATGTCGTGCGCCCACTTATACATTGATGTAGAAAAGTGATGTAAAATTATATTTTTTTGTCATTTGAATAAAATGTTTGCACACTGACCACCAGGAAAACTCCCAATCAAAGATATATGTATATATGTGTATATATATCTGGCTCCAGATGGCCAGTCATCCACTGCACCTTGCTCCCACATTCATTTCAAAGGAGCACTACCCTGTAAATGGCGGCTCTATTGATGCATTCCTTCTAATAGTTCCCATAGTTTAGGCGACAATCCAATGTGAATATCTATAGAATAAAATAAGTTTTTATGTTTTTACATTGTTTTAAAAACAATATTATAAAGGCCAATATTATTATCCACCCTCAAATTTTTTTTCTTTGATTTTTCTTCTGGCTACAGAACAAAGCAATTTCGTCCAATGTCTTGCTTAATTAAACAAACTTGCCTAGTTAACCTAATTAACTTAAATGAATGAATACTAATATCTTGAAAAGTAGCATAACATAAGTAAAACATTATAAATAAATCGTGTACTGTCATTCATGGCAAAAAAAAAGACAAAGTTAGTTGGTAAAACCTAATAAGAAAAATCCCTACATTAAGCAGCATTTAGGAAATATTTTTAAAAGACTTCAAATTTGACATGAGCGCTAATAATTTTGCCTGTTTATCTATTCCTAAAAAACTATGCTCAAACCATGCAGGTGTTTTGTAGAGATCATGAGTCAAACCCAATCTTCAGATTTGAAAGATATTAGTAAAGCTCCATCACTGACTGTGTTCATTTCTGCCTGGATTCTTTTGACAGAGGCCTGTTCCACACCCTGCGGGTGACTCCTCTCTGCCCCGCAGTGACCCCAACATCTCCAGCCCTGATAAAGGTGAGTGTCCAGTGTTTGTTTGATCTGATGCTGACCGACAGCCGAGTCTGAACCAGACAACAGGTCCACCAGCTGGCTTAGGCTTGATGTAGCTGACGAAAATATGATGAGGATGTTTTGTGATATTTTTATTTTGTTGTTTCCTCATAGTGTGAATTCTTTCATACACATTTATCTAATAATGTTTTTACTAGTAACTACTACTATTTATTTGATCCGAAAGGGTCACACTTTATTTTGATGGTCCATTTGTTAAATTGAAGCTACATTGCATCTACATGCCAACTAATTCTCATTAGGTTATAAGTAGACTCTTAGGTTGGGGTTAGGGTTAGTGTAAGATGTACTTGAAAAGTTTCTAAGGCTCCGTTCACACTGCCAGGCTTAGTGCTCAAATCTGATTTGTTTCTCAGATCTGATTTTTTTGCATGGCTGTGTGAACAGATCATTGTCCTAAACCAGTGGTGCTCAACCCTGCTCCTGGAGATCGACCTTCCTGCAAAGATCAGCTTCAACCCTAATCAAACACACCTGAACCAATTAATTATTAGGACCTTAATTAGGACCTGAACAGCACAGATAATTACAGGCAGGTGTGTTTTATATGGGTTGCAACTGAAACCTGCAGGAAGGTCGATCGCCAGGAACAGGGTTGGTCACGTCTGTCCTAAACTGACCCGCATGCGCAAAAGTATACACTACGAAGAGCACAAAATGTCTAATTATGCACCCGTGTGTGCTTCATGAGTAAGCACGGTGTCAGATCATGCTTATATGATTATTACCCTTTTCACAGACAACCGTGGTGTATTTCATGAACGGTAAAGGGTTGTTCTGCTACTACTAATGTGTATTTCGGCATTTAAGACCTAAAATAAGTCTCCTGTGATAAATACACTGATCATTTGTGATTTATGACAACCGCGGTGCGTGGCGCATTGATCACCAGTGTAGTGAACTCATCAAGGGTTAATGAGCAGCTGCAGACTGAGCTAAGGTGGAGTTAGTTTATCTCCGTTTGCAGAGTTATTTAATTTTACATTGGTATAAACAGCAGACAAGTGCAGAAGCAGGGGTTTGGGTGCTCGAGCACCTACCCTTTTTTTTTTCTTGGAGAGAAAGTTCTCCTTTGCACACGGATCCCCTATCCGCAACACCCTCGACTCTTTTCGGCTTCGCGATTAACCTGTGCCACAATCGTGAACCAGATTAGTTAACAAGCACCAGTTATGCCTTCAATATCTTTTTCAACATGAATAACCAACTTTCTGTGGTGAATAAATTGCCCTGTGTGCCATTCTACTGCTGCTGAGGGGTAGGTGATGTTTACAGCACAGAATGATGGCGCTCAAAGATTATGTAAAAGTCACATGAAATCCGACATAAGTGTTCACACTGGGGTCGCATTGCAAAACATCAGATCTGTGTCTGATTTAAGACTACATATGAAAGTGGCACAGATCTGACCTGAAAAGATCAGATTCCATGCGGTTTGGGCTGTTCACAATGTCATCACCTGAGTCACAAACATCCGATTCGGGCCACATTTGCCTGCAGTGTGAACATAGCCATAGTCAGTTAAATGTATGTTGAAGGAGCTTTTTGAATTCTCAAATGTTTTTGTTTTACATGTCCAATTTAATAACCTCTGTGTGCCAGATATCTGTTAGCAATTGTGGAAATGTATGCAATAAATCTAAATTAAAAATGTGTATATAATTTAAAGTGAAAAGAACTGAAAGTTTTACAAATTTTGTACTGCTTTTTCACAATTAATACTTTTTGACAGTATTTTTTAGAACTTCTTATTTTTTTTGTTTTGTCCATGTTGATATTGTTTCTCATAATCGGTGTTTTAATTGTTTGGTAGTTTATTTTTCGCAAATTAAATTTGTGGATACTGCATATTTGGATGTTTTTCCAATATATGACTTACAAATATCTGTTCATGAACCATTGAAACAAGCAGACACCATTGTATGTCCTTATTTGACATTTTCTGTTGTTTGAGTGTGCATATGTTCCAATCCTAGTCCATCACACCCAGATTATCTCCATGACTGCTTGTTGTATTTCGAGTGGCTTTGACTGAATGTGTCTGAATTGCATGTTTTGTGTGTAAAAGTTGTGAAGCCTGCACCGAGTAGCTGGAGTTTAGACATGCCGCTGTCTGAGTTTAATGGAAAGTGCCCCCCTGTCCCTCCTAGGCCACCATACTCAGGTAATCAGCGGATATCTGAGTCTTTTAACTCTTAGGTCGTCTTCTCTGCTGCTCTCCAGTCTCCTTTCTCTGTGTATTATGAGGACGGCTGGTCGCACTTTCTTTCTTAACTGAGCGTTTATATAATGATGAAATAACATTATCTAACAGCGGGTCTTTTGTTTAGAATCTGTCTTGATGAGCTTTCTGACAGGGTTTGTGTCTTTAAACTGCATGACGGCTCTTTAATCCTCACTCCGCATATTACTGCTTCATTTCCTTTTAGACGCTGATGCACTTTCTCTTTTCTGCATGTTTGTGCATTCATTCATTCTTTCATTCATTAATTCATTCATCCGTTTGTTCGTTCATTCACTCATTTATTCATTTACTTATTAACTCATTTTACTTACTCATTCATTCACTTTCACTCAATCACTAACTTACTTTGCTCACTCCATTAATTTAGTCATCCATTATTTTATTCATTCACACATTCACTCACTCCATTTATTTATTCACTCATTCATCCACTAACTCCATTCATTTATTCATTCATTCGCTCATTCATTCGCTTACTCATTTACTTATTCATTCACTCATCCATTCATTCACTCAATTTATTTATTAACTCATTCATGCACACAATCATTCATTCATTCAATCAATCAATCACTCATTCATCTGCTTATTATGCATTCATTTATTTACTCATTCATTCAATCATTTGCATATTCATTCATTGCATTCTTTTACATATTGATTTGCTCATTCATTTACTTAATCATTTACTCACTCACTCCATTCATTCATTCATTTATTGATTAATTCACTCACTTATTTATTCATTCACTCCATTTAGTTATTAATTTACTCACACATTCACACACACACACACACACACACATATTCACTTCCTCATTAATTTATTCACTAATTTACTCACTTCATTCATTCATTCAAACACTCATTTATCTGCTTATTTATGCATTCATTTACTCACTCCATTCATTCAATCATTCATTCACTCATTCAATCATTCACTTTATTCTTTTACGTACTTATTCATTTATTCACTCACTCACTCCTTTAATTTTTTCATTCACTCAGTTACTCACTCATCAACTTATTCATTCGCACATTTTTACTTATTCACTCACTCATTTGTAAAATGTATTTATGCATTTTCATATTAATCTTAACAATAAGCTACAATTATTATTTATTATTGTTAAATTTAAAAAAAAAACTGTGACTACAACTAATGTTTTGCTTTTAGGTAAAGCTATTTAATTAACATGTTTTTGTTATTGTAGCTTTTTATTGCTTGTTATTGTAGCTTTTAGAACTATTATTATGTTTCTGTATTATTTTATTACTTGTATACTATTTATATTTACTTGGATAATTATAAATAGTGTATTTATTTGTAATCTTAATGTCTTTTTGCTATTATTATAATAATATATTTTGTAACTTTTCACAATTATAATTTTGACTCTAATTTGTACTATACTTTATAACCTCTGTATTTAGTAGTTTTGTTTATATATTATTTTATTTAGTATTATTTTATTTAGTAGCAACTCATATTTGTAACTGTTGGAGTATTGTGACATATATTTCCTTTAAATTAATGTAATAAATTGTTAAGCTTTCACTTTATTTACAGTAATTATTACAGAGTACATAACTCCCAAAGTACTGGGTCATTTAACGTATTAATAGTAATAAGGTAATACATACTGTACATAAAATTCTTAAATAGAAAGGGTCTGCCAATAAAAAAACTAAACCAATAACCTCCAGAGGGAAAGAAGTGCATCATAAAAATATCTGAAATATGATCATAGAAATATCTGATTGTTTTCCTTCCACACATCTCCGTGTTGTCTTGCTACTGAATGCTTAAAGTGTTTAGCATTAGCCGGCTAACCTTGGCAGTGCATTTCCCTGACTAACAGACAGCCTCGAGCGTGTTTACGGGATCAAGTGAAGAAGATTGACTTTTTGTGTCCTCTAATAGGATCTCCTGCCAGGACGACCCGCTCTCAGTCCCCGGTGTCGACGTCCCGCTCGCCTCAGAAGGTATGACCTTTATCTGCTGTCTGGCTGTTTGCTCAACTGACCTTTGATGTGTTTGCTGCTCTGGATGTTTGCGGAAGTGTCTGGAGGCTGTAAACAATGTTTTGCTGAGTGTGTTTTTATGCTGGTTTAGGCCTGTTGTGGATAAATAAATATGACAATAAATCCCCCATTAGGTGGCGACTCCTGCTTCAAAAAAAAATTATTTGGATGATTCATTTAGAAATAAACAAGCATAAATGGATCACTGATCAAATGATTTGTTCAAAATCAGATTAATTCAGGAGCGACATGTTCTGTTTTAAGTTAATTTTATTGGCGAAACAGAAATTTTGCGACTGAAATGTAACTCGCTCAATATGGGCTGATTTAAGTTAAACTGTGCTTTAAAATCTGTATAAAATTTTATGATTACACTTGTGCTAATAGACCATACTTATATGAGGATATTATTTGGCCAAAAAACGTTTTTGGTTTGTTTTTTGCTTTGATAACTTGAATTAAAGGGGCATTCTACTCATAGGGCATGCTAGTAATTATTAATGTCTATTGATATAATGCATATAAAATCAAGACTCTTACTAAGGCTGCACAATATATCGTTTGAGCATCAATATGTGCAATGTACAAATCTGCAATAGTCATATCACAGGATCTCAAGAGATTTCGAGTTCATTTAAACCAATGGTGTCCAAACCCGGTCCTGGAGGGCCGGTGTCCTGCATAATTTAGCTCTAACTTCCTTCAACACACTTGTCTGGAAGTTTTAGTATACCTAGAGAGAGCTCGATTAGCTGGTTCAGGTGTGTTTAATTGGGGTTGGAACTAAAATATGCAGGACACCAGCCGTCCAGGTCAGAGTTTGGGCACCCTCTGATTTTCAACCATTTGGGCATAAGACATTCTAAAGCAGTGGTGCTCAGCCCTGTTGCTGGAGATCTACCTACCTGCAGTGTTGTTATCTAACCCTAATCAAAGACAACTAAACCTACTTCATCCATCCATCCATCCATCCAAACAATGAAGACCCTGTAATTTTACATTTGATTATTGAATTTCTATTTCTCAGGAGAAACCCATTGTTGTTGTTGTTTTTTTTTATCTTTGTTCTATTGTTTTCATCTGTATTTTAAATGATATTATTTTGTGTATGTTTGTATCATTTTGTATACTTTATGCAGATTTGCGTGCATGCATGCTGAAAGCCAACACGTGCACTTGTTATAATCATTATAAACATGCCGATCAAACTGAATACAATCTTACATCAACAACACATGGCAAACAACGCGTTGACAAGAACAAACAATCATATTAGATTACAAACAACCAAATGAGTTGTTTAGCATATGTGCATCGCTTCTATCATGTTTGCATATGTTATATTTATCCTGAGGCGATTAAAACCAAATTACACAATGACATTCTATCAAATAAATCTATATTTATAAGGAATATGGTTACTTACTGATTATTAACTCACAGCAATACCACACAAAGAAAGGACGAACTTTGAAGGAATAAACAGTGAGAGGTAAGCTCCGCCATAGTACACTGGACAAGTCTAAACAAGTTACACCCACGCATGCACGAGGAAGGCAGTTCTGTACAATTTCAAAATCTATCAGCTTAAAGATATCGCTTAGTTTTGAAATTGGACTGATAACTTTAAAAATAGCATTCATTAGCCGATAATGATATGACCACTGATGTATCGTGCATTCCTAATGCAGATGTGCTGCCCAACAAAATTATCACAATGTAAAATTATGATTTTTTTTTTCAAACAGTCATCTTGTGTAATTATATTCATATCACAATATATGTATATAGCAAAAAAAAAAACAAAATATTGTAGTGCAATTTTTTTTACAATATTATGCAGCACCAACTCTTACTGTTACACTAGCACATGTAACACAGACTTAAATATCAAGCTATTGGAGATTTTGCAACAGTTATGCCAATTTGTATCAGCACTCATTTTCTCAGCACTTCTTGTAAGCTTTTTCCACTTTAAACACTTTTACCAATTTAAAGACACTTTTTAAAAGCCTTTTATGTGAATTTTTTTAATGTACTTATTTTTTTGTATAAATTTTATATTATGTAAATTTGTCACCAACCTATTTTTTGTATCTCTTACCTAATTATCAGAATTGCCTTCTTAGCCAGCTTTAGAATCGTAAATATCCTCATTGATGACAAAATTAAACGTTTTCCTCTAATTTCAATCTAACTTTTTATTTAATACTGAGCTTTACAGAAGATGAAGTTATCGTATTCTAGAGTACAAGAAATCACTCCATTTTCTTTTCTTTTTAGAGCACATAATAGTCAAAGAAGGGTCAGAGACCTTGATAAGGTTGCAGTTATCAATGCACATTCATGCTGCTTTTATTTTGAGTGTATTCAGATTTGACATGAAAGCGCATTCAGAGTAAAAAAGCAGCACAGCTCTAATGGCTTCTCAAAACTCTGTCTGCACTTAGCATCTCATGTTGATAATTGCATTCCTCCGCTGTTTCCTTGAATTTTCATCTCATGCCATGTATTGATTCATCATCCATTCAGAAAACAAAACGCTCTAATTACTGTATTAAGCTCTAAAATCCAACCTCTGGAGGGCAGAAAACATAGTTCACGTTCAGAGAGTAAGTGAAGATGCCTTCCTAGAAATCCAATCTTTCTGGAAATCATCAATGCTGAAATCTGTGGAGATCTCAGCTGGAAATTGGGTGGATTTTCAGAAGGATGTGCAGGCAGTGGGTCGGAAAGTGGATGTGTAACCTGTGTACGCTTATTTGGCCCAGAAATGGAGTCATGGTTAAAGATTTACAGCATGAAACACGCACACATACATACATGAATATAGAGAGAATTCAGCATCTGGTACATGTTATTGCATGTACTTATATTCTGAAATATGAATTTAAGTCTTTAATATATGTCTAAATGTCTAAAACGTGCTGCTAGAAGGTTGCTGGTTTTAGTCCTGGCTGGGCCAGTTGGCATTTCTATATGGAGTTTGCATGTTCTCCCCATGCTGGTGTCCAAACTCGGTCCTGGAGGGCCTGTATCCTGCAGATTTTAGGTCCAACTTGCCTCAACACACCTGCAAGGATGTTTCTAGAAAGCGTAGAAAAGCTTGATTAGCTAGCCCAGGTGTGTCTGATTGGGGTTGGAACTAAACTTTGCAGGACACCGCCCCTTCAGGACCGAGGTTTGGACATGCCTGCCTTAAGGTATTATTATAGACCTTTTTGGGATAAATTTGTACCTTTGGAAAAGGTACCACCCTAGTGACAGCTCATGTACCTTTATTTCTGAGAGTGTGGGAAACATCCATACACACTCATTTACACACATATACAACAGACAGTTTAGCTTATCCAATTGACCTATACCACATGTCTTTGGACTTGTGGGGAAAACCTGAGCACCCGGAGGAAACCCACACCAACATGGGGAGAACATGCTAACTTCACACAGAAATGCCAACTGACCCAGCTGAGGCTCGAACTAGCAACCTTCTTGCTGTAAGGCGATCAGGTTT
The DNA here is from genome assembly GCF_052040795.2 of Danio rerio. NCBI lineage: Eukaryota > Metazoa > Chordata > Actinopteri > Cypriniformes > Danionidae > Danio > Danio rerio. The sequence continues at coordinate 7,428,001 of NC_141024.2, forward strand.
ACCACTGCGCCACTGTGACGCCCAACATAATTATATTAAATGGATTTGTTTAAATGTTGTTACACTTCAAATTAAATGATTTATGTATGAATATTAGTGTTAAACATAGAGGAAATCGTGTTTAAATCATTGTAAACATGTCATTAGTTTAGATCAGAAAAACGTTATCTATATATACTGCACGGAAATAACACCAACAAGCGCACATACATGTAATCTCACTGTTTCTCTACTGTTATTTTGTTTGTAATTGGTGCACAAAGTTGAATCATCCTAGCGGAAATGTTGTGTTTGAAGTTCTCTCCAGAGTGCAATCAGACTAAATGCGTTTTCATTCACTGAAATGAAGTCCTAGAAACAGCTGCAGTCTTAGCCGTGGATTTAATTGCTCAGAAATTATTTCCATAATGAAAAAAGACAGTGTTGCCTCAATAATAGAGGCAAAAATTGCAGAATATTGTGCTTTGGCCTTCCAGTGTACAGATTAGCTCCGCGGCGTGGGACTTTGCTTCTGTTGCAGCTGCTGGTTTCTCTATTAAGGCGTCCTACTAGTAAAAGCAGCCAACTTATCTTCCGCTAACAACATTGTGGCTTAGAGCTTTGTGTTCTTTATTTACAGACCTCCGTGCCGCCATTCACACCGTCTCCCACAGAGTGCCAGTCTACAGGGTTGGTGTCTAATTCGCCGGTGCTTTCCGGAAGCTACAGCAGCGGTATCTCATCTCTCAGTCGCTGCAGTGTTTCTGAAGCCTCTGGGACTGAGAACACACCCACTGACCACGTCCTCCCAAACTCCGCCTCTAGTGGCTCGGATGAGCTCATTCGCAGAGAAAACAAGACTCCGCCTCCTTACAGCATACATGAGCGCAACAATCCACGACGACAGGTTCCACTTCCTCCGAGTTTATCCCTTCCTCCAAACGTCGACGCACCGCCAATCCCACCCAAACCACACCAGATCCGAAGGCAAGACACTGAGCCCCGGCGACCCGAGCAGTTTCCCAGACCTCGACCCATTCCCAGGAAAGTCTCGCAGCTCTAACGCTGTGCCAATGCTCAGATTATAACCCCTCCTTTGCACTTTTACACGTAACCACCACTCTGGGTCTGTGATTGCAAACTGTATATTATATTTTAGAGTGAGAGACAAGGGGTATGATTGCATTTTGTGCACTTTTTAGGTCCGAAATTAGAGCTATGGCTTGTCAGTCTATCCCAGCTCCTCTAAACAGATCTTAGTACATTGGTATTTTCTCAGATTTTTCATAGATTTATCAGTGCTAGTGCGTATTTATAGTGGTCGATGATACAAAACGTTTTGCCTTAAGAGTCTTTTTATTAATGAGAAATGCACGATTACGTTGTACTTTTTATATAGACAAAAGGTGCTAGAAGTCCTCTGCATATTAATGTCAGCACAAATTGTTCAGGATTGCATTTTCCTTCAGGCCTATTCACGCTGAATGCAAGACAAAATGTGAGGTGAAATATTACCTTAACACGTTATAGAAGTCATTTTAGAGAAAAGGTACAGCCTTGTTAATCTGAGCTTTTGAGTTTATAAAGTGTGGGGGAGATCATATTTATTGTATTAATTTGCATTTTATTCAGTTCTTTGTGTATGAGGTGATAAAACCGTGCCTTTGCACAAATCCTCGTATTCCCTGAGATTTAATATTTATACACATTTGTTATATACGCACATGTTGTTATGTGGCTTGCATAAATTGGGTTTATGTCTGTAGTGGCTCACAAACTGGAACTGTTTACACTTTCATCACTTTTGTTTTCAACAGTGTTCCAGTTTTCATTTACCCAATTCATTTTCAAATATACAGTTTAAAGTCAGAATTATTAAATCCCGTGAATTATTACACCCCCCCCCCCCCCCTTGTTTTTTTTCCCCCAATTTTTGTTTAACGGAGAGCAGATTTCTTCAACACATTCCTTAACATAATAGTTTTAATAACTCATTTCTAAAAACTGGTTTATTTTATCTTTGCCATGATGACGGTAAATAATATTTTACTAGATATTTAGACACTTGTATACAGCTTAAAGTGACATTTAAAGGCTTAACTTGGTTAATTAGGTTAACTAGACAGGTTAGAGTAATTAGGCAAGTTATTGTGCAACGATGGTTTGTTCTGTTGAAACAAAATAGCTTAAAGAGGCTAATGATTTTGACCTTAAAATGTTTTTTAAAAAATCAAAAACTGCTTTTATTTTTGGCAAAATAAAACAAATAAGACTTTCTCCAGAAGAAAAAATATTATCAGACATACTGTGAAAATTTCTTTGCACTGTTAAACATCGTTTGAGAAATATTTAAAAAAGGAAAAAAATGTAAAAAGGGGGCTAATAATTCTGACTTTAACTGTATATGTAAACGTTTTGTCTTTTTCAGAACACATCTGTCGCACTTTCTTCTCCTACAGTATGTCCAGTGCCAGTACACCAGTTAAATAATTGCTCCAAATGCCACCAGTGAGCTGGACTATGCACAATCTGCGGTTGAAGAAAGAGGCTTATATGTCATTTCTCAGTCAGTTTTCGCTCGGTGTGAATAGACCTTTAGAAAACCTGCTGCTTTCTTAAAACCAAGTCTCTACTCTTATTGCTAAAAAATCCGCACACAAAGAGCTCTCATTGGTAAGATAAGTGTATTGAGAATTGTAAGTGTAATCAGAAGTTATACCTCCGATCCATATGTGTAATTTGAGCTCAGTCGTGGGCGAGTCTATACAGGCTTTCTGAGCATTGATAGTTTCTTTAAGTTTGGAGTTCGAGGTCTGGATGATTAGAATCTGTGTGGGTGGTCCCAGAAATTCCCAACAAGGGTTTCCATACAGAGCACTTGCCTACGCAATGTAAATGGATAGAGACTTTCATGGAGTTTTGCCAAGTGTTGTGCCAAAGGAACAGGTGGGCTGTAAGGAAAATGGATGTCTTCAACCCGGAAATGCTTTATTAGGATGCAAATGGAGCGTTAGACATCCACTGTAATAGACTTCACTGTTAAGGACTTATGGTGCACCGGATCACTTTACAGCACTGCGTTACTGTACTGCTGCTGGTCGTCTGAAAGATAGTGAGACAAAGTCATATAGTCTGGTAATAGAGCTTCATATGAAAGGTACTTGATCTACCTAGGGCATTACAGAGACTGGAGCTGCCTTTGGGCAATAAGGGCTGCCATTCCTGTTCACGTTTAATCAGAGCTGATGCATTCCATTCGAATTTGGATTGGCACCTCTGGACTACACCTTCCACAACCTCATTCACCTGTACAAAGCACAGGTCGAGTGAACATCTATATAACCTGTTTGAGTAACGACAACACATGCCTAAACATGCATAAATGCATCTGCAGATGCCACACATGGTGCATAATAGTGTCAAATCTGCAGAAGTGTTGAGGAATGTTTGTGCATTTGCATGCTAAGTTCGTTAGTTGCCAACTTTGCGATTCTGTTAGGCCCTTCGAATGAAATTCTGCCAAATATAAAAGCAGAGGCCAGGAAAATGTGATTGTCTAACGCAGTACAATGTCCTTGTTTATTTTATATGTCTTATTAATTCTCAAATTAACTAGAGTTTGATTTCTTTCTCCTTTTAATGGTCACATTTTATGAGACTCGGATCTGTTTGCGAATGCCAGACGATGATGACATTCAAGAAAAAATCAGAACTGTAAATGAAATAACGAGATTGTTGTAATTACGCCAAATGCAATATCCTGTCTATTGTACATAACGTGTTTTGAACATGAGAAGAATAGCTATAACAAATTTACAGCTTTGAATGTTTGAACAGCAAATTGAGATGATAAATGTCAAATATTTATGTATTTTGCGAGCGTAGGGAAAATGAGGTCGAGAAAGCGCCTAACACATTTACATTCTAATGACTTCCTGTCTAATAAACATTTCCAGCGAGAACGTTTCGATTCAACAGCTCATTGCATTCTTTTCTCTAAAAGGTTACCGCATGTTTGTATACAATACAACCAACTGCTTTATTCTGTGCAAGTTAACTGTCTAAATATGCCGACAAACCAAGTTGCATATATTCTATAGGAGTCTTGATTTGTAGATGGATCTAATGTATGTATATGCAGTGTGTGTATTTTACAGATTAAGCTCAATGACAGCCCATTGGACCTCTAATAAGGATCATAACGGCGGAAAAAAGCAGGAATCTCATTGTCATTCCTCCAGGTGCAGTGAGTCGGTTGCATTATTCATGGGTTTGTCTCTGTTCAGTAAGACATGTATTTGCACACGTAATGCAGGCTTGCTGTGGTGGGACGTTTGAAGACTCCTCACTGTCATGGCAAGTTTGTTCCCAGCCTGAGACGTAAAAAACCGAGGATTTTTCCAAGGAAATTCGCAGTTTACTTAAAAGGTAAGGTGGTAATTGTAATTGGGAAGCCTTCCGGATGAGGGGAATATGACGGGCTCAAGCAAGAGTAAATAATCCAAGCCTTTGCTGCTCCATCCTTTTTATGATTCTTTTAAAACGTTCACAAACTGTTCCCGTTAAAGTGTACCTCATTTAAATGCAAAACATCCAGAGAATTGCAAATTTATGGGTACGGTCAAAGGCTGGGGAAGGAGAAATACGGGTCTTAACGTTGCCTTACCTTGGTTGAGCTCTTCATAGCACAAGCTCAAGGTGTTTTTCTGCTTCAGCAAACTATAAAAGAACACAGAGTTTCCATCTGGGACTGAGGTTCATCGGCAGAGACTGAGATTTCAAACAGCTCATGGATAATAGATTTCCTGTTTCATCCCTCTGATTTCCTCTTTCACTGCTGTTATGCTTTCGGCTGATTGGGATTTGCCCATTGGCTTTACCCACCTTATCTTTCTCTGTTGTTTTGTTGCTTTCTGTGTTATAACCTCGTCGAGGACTCTTGCAGGTGTCTTATGGGGATTTCCACTGAACATCAAACAAAGGTTTGATGTTGCCAACCGTATCTCACAAACTATTCTCGGTGCGAGAACTTCAGATTGGTTTTGACTGCTGTCCACACCAGAGGTAAGTGGTGGTACTCCTGTTGATGATGATGGACGCATCAATGATCATAAATGATGAAAAAGCTTGTATGGTGTATTTTGTGTATAACAGCACAAAAGTTTAATCCATCCTAGAGCACCTCCACACTTTAGCCAGAATACATTTTAAAGCATCAATGGTTTCCTACCCACAAAAAAGGATTGTTCCAGAAGGTAAGCTTAAAGTTTTGGCCAAAATGTAAAGGCGGGTGGGAAGAATCAATAGCGGTGTGAGTTGCCCCAAGATGATAGACAAATTGAGAGAGTACTGCAGCATACCAAACAGGATAAATCCATCTTGGGCACAACAGAGTGAGACCAGTCATGACCACTATATTAAAAGGTTGTTCCAAAAATACTTCGTCACTTCAGAATAAAAGGACGCTTTTCACTTATTTGATTCATCGGTCCCTAAAATCCAATCCAAATTAAATGTATGTTTAGTCTCTCCACCACCTAATAAGATGTTAAATTGTAGGTGCTGAATGGGGCTCTGTTCCAAGACATAGGGCCTACTCACACTATGCCACCCGTACCATGCCCAGGCCCGTTTCCTGGATCGTTTGAGAAGTGTGAGTGCGCTGAATCGGGCTCAAGCACGGTTCACTTGGCTGGCCCTGGCCCGGTTGGAAGAGGTGTTTCTGAGCGCGGTTCACTTGGGCTGAAACTGAAAGCGAGACGTGACTTTTAAGGGGCTGTTTCATATGGATTTATTAATCATTCTTACTGTTCAGTGAACGCAAACTGCCGTAGTTTATTAAAGACGAGAATTCCTCACAGCACGACAGCTGTGCGGCTTCAGCAGACCTCATTCCTGCAGCACGAGAGCTTTATGATTGTTTATGAGCGCCAAAAGTGGCGGATCTGTTCGGCGAAATATCTGACTGCGTGTCCCCGCATCCCTAAGGACTGTTTGGCAAAATATTTGACTGCATGTCACTGCATAACAAACGACTGAAACGATATAACTAAATAAATCTCCACTGTGCTGCTGAGTGAGAGAGCGCTTCTCACTGGACAGCACAGCAGCGATGACGCAAGCGTGCCGAGGCCCATTTGTGGTGTGAGTGCGGGCCGTCGGGGGAGACGGGAGGGGGGACAAGCGTGCTTTGGCCCGGTTCGAGGCAACTGTACCTAGTGTGAGTACGGCCATAGATAGCTGCCTACATAGGCAACATTTTAAAAAAAAATGGATGTGCTACCAACAAAATGTTTGTTCCAGTAATTAAACTGCAATATTTTGGCCAAAACATTAGGTAGCATGGGAAAACCTTGCCAGCATGCACCGAATATAGTCAGAAAACAGCAGCATTTCAAATCTGCCTTTGGCAAAACAGAGTGAGAATAATCATGGATGCCATATTAAAGGGTTTTGTTCCAAAACTTATTTTGCTTTTTCAGAAAGTTATGCTTAACCTCAACAACCTAATATGATGTTATGTAAGTGCTGAGTTTAACTCAACTTTGTCACCTGCACAACTAGACAACATTTTCATGCATCAAAGCTGTCAGTGATTCAAATGATAAGCTACAATTTGGTGCCCAAAACCTGAGGCAGCGTGCATCCCCCAAGGGAAATAATCCATGAATGCACTGTTTTGTTTACCAAGTCAGTGAATGAATTAATAAAATAGCTGTGTGCTGACATTCCCCAAGTGCTTCCTTCCCCTCAGGAATATCCCCTCTGCCAAGTCTGTTACACTTTATCAAGACCAAAGATGTTCTAATATGCCGACCATTGACCCCATGATTTTGATAGAGGGAGCAAGTCCTCATGTGAAGTTCAAGTTGCTCTGGAAGGACATACAAGTTTGCACTGTAGCACAGCCAATACTGCTGCATCCAAGCAGGATAAATCTGCCGCCTTTGGCGTGAGAACAATCATGGCAGGGATTTTTGGTCATTTCAAACTGAAGTGCTTGGGCCACTTCAAATGGGCCTAGTGATTCATTTCGTGAGTCGTGAATACTTTTTCACAGCCATGCGTTTTCCTTTTTAAAGAAACTTTAGCTTTTTATTTTATTTTTCGGTCCTCTGCACCCTTCATCTTTTCAAAGCTCTCTCTCTCTATCTGAAGGTTAAACCCTTCAGGGATTAGGGCATGGGGATGAGCAATTCAAGATGGCACACACTTAAATTGATTATTATTTTTTTCTTTATCAGCTTTACTTGATGACTAAGTGCTTCAAATCGGTCACTTCCAAGGTTCTGTTGTAGTTAGGATGCTATCTGTGTAGGCAGCCCCCCTATGATTTGGACCATGTCCAGCAGCCTTTATGTGATCTTAACAGGTGCATTCTGCTAGTTTGACAGACTCCTGAGAGACAGGAAGGACATCTGAGAAATCTGCTGACCAGGCCGTGACATTGAAGCACTTGAGCGAACTGCCCATCATCAGCCTGAGTGGAGCGCCACGGCAATGTGGCCACTTGCGGTGAGGATTGGGAAATTACAATAGAACGAGGATAAAATGAAGCACTTGAGTCGCAGTGTGATCTGTATGCCAATACTCACCTAGGGGTAAATTAAACATCCATCCATTAATCCTTCCCTCTGTTTTGCATGCAAATGAATTTGCATGGCCCAAGCTGCATAAAACCACCAAATCTTTGATGCCAACTTTTCCACCACATTATTGTGCACTCGTATCTAGCAGTTGGTGTTGTTGCTTTAAGTGTTGGTCTGCACTTGACTGTCAGCTGTGGGTGGTTGTGGGAAGAGAATGGTAAAGGTTGGAGCTGTTCGCCTTGGGCGGCTCATATGCAACTGTGACGGCGTATATGCACTTGTCAGTGACCCTTACTCTTAACAGCACGTCCTCCATGGTCATGCTGGCACATGATTGTTATTTCAGCAGCAGGATTCTTAGCTCAGTCTTTTTATTCCTTTCCAACTGTTTTCTGCAATCATTCTCTCGCCTCTGCGTCTGGGCCATGAAGGAGTCACTTCTACCCTTTACTACAGCATGAATGCATTCGTGGTATGGATTACTATACCATAAAGACTAAAGAAGAGTAGACTACTTGGTGTGCTTGGATCGAGGGTTAATTTAGTATTGATTAAAACCATGCTCACCTTGTGTGACTCTTGGCCACTATTAGTGTCGTCCGAGACAATCAGAAAATCCTTGAAATTTTTTTTTTTTTTTTTTTTTTTTTTTTTTTTAAGTATGTCATTGCCATAAACAAAAATCTGTAGTCCTTTATTGCTGGTTTGACATGTTCACCGGCAGCTGATCAAATTCTTCCACTGTGAAGTTCTGCCAGTGTCTCATACTTTAGGATACAGTCTTGCTGTATGACTACTCTTAAGACGGTCATCCAATGCAGCTTCAGCCGGCTTCAGGGAAAACAGTTGTTTGCAGTACAGCAATAACCGAACTCTGAGATCTAATTGGTATGACTTCTGTTGACTTGTTTAATTTTGATTGATGACTCAACTCTTGATGAGTCTTCTTGTATCCGACTGCTGATATTAAGAGAACAGATCCTACATTGTGACATGGGAATCATATTCAAGCTACAACCATAAGGGCCTAATAAAATCCACACAATGTGTGAGCCCAGCTTCATTTTAGATCAACAGTGACCATGTAGCACAAGCATGTTTTGCTTAAATGGACGTATCTTCCAACAGTGATGTTGGTTGGAGTTGCTGACATTGACTTGATTACTCTGTGGGCATTACCGTGGTGCAGAGTAGCCGTGTTTGCGAGCGCCTTGGAGAGCCACCTACACTACTCCTATTGATTTTCTGCTCATGTTTGTCCATGTTGTGTGGTCCAATCCTGGCACATCAGTGGCCCTTTTTCCCGTCTTCATCCTCGTGAGCTTTTTATCCTTGTAAATTCCACCCGGCAGCTGTGTGACTGCGGCGGCTGCACCTGAGCCGTATTGTTCTTTTCTCGAATTCTCTGGGTAATTAGAGGATAGTCTTGTCTGTATTGAGTCAATACTGCCTCTGTTTTCCCTCACACTTGAATACAGGAGGTGTGGAAGCACTGAAGCTGACTTATAATTACACAGGCAGTCAGCGAGGAACTGCAAACGCGTCTGTGGAAGATTCCTCTTCTTAATTAAGCGCACATCAGCCTAAATCAATCGGTTCTGCACTGCCTCTATCCCGCTCCGGCTCCCCCGATGTGACCGTTAGATCGATACCGTATTCACACGAGGCGACTCCATCCATCCTCCCTGTCGTTTGTCTGACTGCCGAGGACAATGCCGCCTTGTAACTTGATGTCATTTGTGTTGATATCAATTTGCCATTGGCAGGCCTCCTAGGGCACGGAAGAGCAAATGAGACAATCTTGCTGTGAAGAGCTTTCATTAGTGTGCACGACTGTAGAGCGCATCCCTAAAACGCCTTTTTATTTTAAGCTTAATGATCTTTCTCAGTAAATTACCCAAATAGCAGACACTGAATAAATGGCCTCGTCTATGATTATTATGACTTGTTTTTCTCTCTCTTAAACTTTTTTGTGTGCTATCTCAACGGCAGTTTTTCCCTCACTCATGTCTTATTGTTGAGTATAAATTTAGCACTCCGGGATGGCATTTTCAATTTTAAAGCAAGGAATTCAGGTCTTAAGAACGAACGTATCTGCAATTGTAAATACAATATGGTAGTGCTACTTGGCTAGCATGCTAGTTCAACCTTAACAGCACTGAAATGACATGCACTGGAGATGAACACGTTTGCTTAAAGGTCAAATCTGTGTACTATTGGTTTTGGCCTTCACATTGGGGTGGTTAGCTGACAGCTGGTAGGCTAGTTGATTATGGATGACAAATAATCACGTTTCATATTGGAATTTTTTTCTAAATGTCAATGCCAATCATTAATATAGTTAACTGTCTTTTGGAGGAGTAGTTAAATTGAGGTCCTGACTCTCTGTGATCATTAAAAATCCCATGGCACTTCTTGTAAACAGTAGAGGTTTAACCCCAGTCTCCAGGCCAATGTCCCTAATCTGCCCTTACCATCATGGCCTCCCAATCATCGATATCCACCGAATTGGCTGTATCACTAGCTATGTTTCCATCCACTTTTTTTAATTCGCATTTTAGATATGGAAACGGTTGATGGAAACACCATGTTGCACGTAAATTTTGAAAATATGCAGAAAAAACGTATGCGCATAACTGAGTAGGATAAACTTTTTATACGATAAGAAAAGATGCGCATAAACTACGATGGAAACACGTTTACTGCACAAATTTCAGTATGCGCATTAAAAAAGGTCATGTGATTTTGTGATGAGAGATCATGTGATGATGAAAATGTGTGTAAATGGACAAACCAGCTGGCTGAGCACACTGTAAACCATCTCAAATGTTGTTTTGGTCTGTCTAAAATGCTGTAATCATTTCAGTATTAGTGTTATTGTATTATTAATGACCTCCAGAATCAAGAGCGTCTGTGCTCCGCGTCTGACACCTTCAAACGCCACCGCATGTTCACTGTGTCAGGATTGCCTTCTGAGGTGCAAGTCATTTATTAGATGAAGAAAAGATTGACGCAGCTTCTCCTATCACAGCAAGCTCCCTTTTTACTGTTGATATGTGACACCAGTTAATCAGGAAGTGACGATTTTGTTCGCTTTGACTCGTTGGATGGAAACGCTGCTTTATTCGCACATCTTTTATGCTATAATCCAGTTTTGCGCATAAAGTTCATTCGCATTTTTGGATGGAAACATAGCTACAGTCTCTCCACTCCACTTTTAGCTGGTGTGTGGTGAACGCTCTGGCGGCGTTGTCCTGTGGCTGCCGTCGCATCGTCCGAGTGGATGCTGCACATGGTGGTGTGAAGAGACCCCCCCTCATGATTGTGAAGCATTTTGGGTGTATGACCCTACAAAATAAATGTGCTATTTATAAATACACATTACATTACATTAAGCTGATTGGCTCCTTTATTTTAGCATTAACAATAAACATGACATTGTTTTGAAGGTCACCTAGCCTACCTAGCATTTTCCCTAAATAACAGCTGTAAATGTGAACAGTTCACTTAAATCTAGTTCATCCTAGACAGCACTGAAATTAACACATTGTTTAAAAGGCGACATTTATTTTCGGACATTTATTGAATGACAGCAACGCTATATTTTGTGATTCACAAGCTTTTTCAGTTTATTTACAATTATGAATTGCATTATGGGATGTTGATCTCTGCTCTTTCGACTTTTTATGTTAAAAATTCAACTCTGCAGTAAACAAAGTGACTTGTATTTAAATTTAGTAGTTTGTAATAATATATACATACTAATATATAGAGAAGTAAGTCTGTAAAATAACAGAAAATGTACTGGCAGCTTATTGCAAGGTGTTTGAACTATAATATACAACACAATACAGTTATAACAGTGTAATTGTGGACATGAGCGGTTAACTAGTAGCCTATTTCATAGTTCCTTCTAATGGCAGTGGAAATGATGAATATCTAAGTACAGGTTTTGGGCTGCCAGGTCACTCACCCTCTCCATCTGTCTTTATATGGGGGAAAAGCCTCCACCACAGAGCCCTGCCAGGCACCAGCTGCCGAAACTCTTCCCGCTGACCACCACCAACTGCGCCCTTTGAAATATTTACTCCACGCTGCGTTATAATTGAGTTTTTTTATTAGGAGCTGCTGTGATGCTTCGTGCTGGTAGTGGTGTTGCTTTTAGTTCATAAGCAACTTTGAACTTTAGCTACTCCTTTTTAACCAAAACCATTAACTCATTTATTTTTTTAATCCAGGATTGAAGTGCATTTCAAAATGTTTAGCAAAAAGCATCAATGTCCCAAACAGCCTCATAAAAAATAACAACAAATAATAGCTTGACTTCTAGTTGATCATTTGGTATCAGAAGAGGCTTATATGTAAGGCAAAGGCCTCTAGATTACGCTTATTTTAGCAAAATAAAACATGATCATGCCTTGATTTTTAATGATTTAAATAGGACAGTAAGGTCTGACTTTGCTCAGACAAAAGTCTTGTCACTTAACAGAAATAATGTACAGTTTGTAATGTATTGGGCAGCACAAATGTCTTAATACCTCAGACTGTTAGTGTTGCCATCTATTCTGCAGATCTCCATACTGAGTGTAACCCCAAACCATGATTTTTCCTTCACCAAACTTGACTGATTTCTGTGAGATTCATGAGTCGGATGCAAGAGAAAGCACTAGGTTAAGTATTAGGTTGTTTTCAATAATTACTAAATTATCATTTCAGTCATTTTTCACAATAAAATTAAACCTGTGTTCATTCTTGCTTCCTCTTTTCTCAGGAGTGACTCACAAGATGACTTGAAAGAACTGCATGCTGTTTTTCAGTCAGCCGCTCATGTTGTTCAAACACAAACAATGTCCCAACACTTCCCAGCCATTTACTCCCCTCTTTTTTTGTTCCAGGTATTCATGTATATCCTCAGACTGTGAGCCGTGTATGACACACAGAAGTCCTTTATAATATCTGATATTTTTGAGTGTTTTCATGTTGTAGTCTAAAGCTGTCCGGAGAGCTCTTCTGGCCTTGCCCGAGGCCTGATTCATCATTGAGAATGGGGCTTTTTTTTCACCTTCAGCACACTGGAGATCTTTCTCCCCACTCTGTTGGCTTTCATCAGGATCGGGTTGAAGATGCGGACAACATCTGAGAGGCTGGGAACATTCGCTGATTTCTTCGTCTCGAGAGCGTCAGCGCTTTTCTTGGTAAACAACATTACCTTGATGTTTCTCGGGGAAAAAAAGAAAACATTCAAACAGCTTGTCTTGAATTTAACAGCACTTAAAGGTAGACGTGGCCCCGCAGATGGTCTTAATGGCCCCAGACCAGTAGATATCTGCACCACAGCAGGAAGATTCAGTTTAAATATTGCTCAGAGCGTTTATTTTGCATTGCACCGCTGTGCCTTAAGCAGTTTTAGTTCGGCGCTTGCACAACAGCGTGCTTTGATCAGACTACAAAATGCATTGAACTGGCGGTGACCATTCAAAAGTGGTTGTATGACGATCAGATTATGCTAGCTCCGTGCGTTTGAGGATGTGGCAATAGTATCTTGCTGCAGACTTGCACATGCAGGCTCAGGCACATACACTCAATAGACCAAGTGACATTACTGTGAGGGGTAAGATTAGGATTGCATGCAGTCTCTTTTATATTTATGCATGTATTATTATTATTATTATGCGGATTGAAGCCAGACCCACTTCACATTTGGATCTGCTGAAGTTAAGACTGATCAACACAATGATCAATACCTCTAGTGTAAATTTCTGTGGTCACTGAAGATGTTGAAGAACTTTCCGAGGTTACAATCACATACCATACCAAATGGCTTATCAGGGATATGCACTCAAATCTTTCTGCAACTATTTCTATCAGATCAACACAATGGTGAGAAACAGCAGAAATGCCACCTCTCCTGGAAGCTCTAGGAGTCGCATGTATATTCCTGATGGCTCCCTGCAAATAAGATTCAATATACTGGAAATAATGGATGCAACAGAGACAGCGCTACTAGGAAAATCCCCTCTGAAGTGAGAGTATAATCACATGGAGTGATGTAGTAAGCCTTGATTTACACCAAAAGTGTAGTAAAGTACCCCTAGTGTGAATCCCTGTGGTCACTGAAGATGGTAAAGAGTTTTCCGAGGCTACAGTCACATATCTTACTTGATAGCTTGTTAGGAATATGCACTCAATTCAATCCACCACACAATTTCTGTTAGGTGAAGATGTGCTGGTTGAAATAGTTAAAGTTCAGACTGATCAACCCGACGGTGATAAACGGCAAAAATGCCACCTCTCCTTGAAGCGCTGGGAGTCTCCTGAGTATTCCCAATGGCTCCTTGCAAATTAGATACAATATCCCACAATTAATGGATGTAACAGCGAAAACACTACCAGAAAAAAAACGCCTCTAAAGTGAGAGTATAATCGCATGTAGTGATAATGTAAGCCTTGAATTACACCAATAGTGCAGTAAAGTACCTCTAGTGTAAATTGCTGTGGTCACTGAAGCTGTTCTGCGGCTACAATCACATATCGTACCTGATCGCTTGTCAGGAATATGCACTCAAACCTTTACACCACAATTTCTATTAGATCAAGATGTGCTGGTTGCAGTTGTTGAGTATAAATACAATTTGAAGGACCTTACATTTATTTGGCTATTACATTTATACTGAAAAAGGCATTGAGTTTAAACGTTTGCGGTTTGCTGAAGAATATAAAGTAACGTTTGATCAAAACCATTTAAATGCATGCAGATCTCTACTACTTGACATAAGTTATCTAAAAGATCAACGCTCCTGACAAAGAATCAAGCAAGCCATACTATTGAGCTGCATACATTATACAACCTTGGCAAGTGTAGTGTAGTCGGATGATATTACAAGTTTGTGGAAACTTTAGCTGAGAATGCTAAGGGAAAAAGAACTGTTATAAATTACGTTTTACCTTGAAATGAGTTTTTGCAGGGCGGGATGTCTGGGAAAGGTGATTTAACGTGGCATGCTTGTTGATCATGCACAAACATCTCTGGGGTTTGCGGGGAATTATTTGGAAAAGAAAATATATTGCAGTTGTGTTGGAGGCAAAAAGTGCCTTGTTGATGGCAGTCTCTGGAAAGACAACCGTAACTCAAATAACTGTAGTCTGCAGGAGAGCATCTCTGAACACATACAACAACAGCTCAAACCTTGAAGAAGATGAACTCCAGAAGAAGAAAACACCGGAGAAACTCACTCCTGTCAGCTAATAAACACTAAACAACAAACTGAGGCTACAATTCACAGCAGCTCAACAAAGCTGAGAATGGAAGATTGGGAAAAAAGCTGGTCTGATCTGGTGAGTATGGATTTCTGCTCCAACATTTGGATATTTGGGTTCAAATTTGGTGGAAATAACATGGAAGCATGGCTCTGCCCTAATGTATATCGACTGTTCAGGCTGCTGCTGGTGTAATGGTGTAAGTGAGTTTTTCTTTGCACATTTTAGGCCCACCTAGATAACTTTTGATGTCATTTTTAAATGTAAATGTGCTTGACGGACCATAATCAAGTTAACAGAATTTTTTACACGCAATGCAGCTCATCAATATAAGTTTCAAAGCAGTGGACCAATCAGAAGTACTAGGAGGCGGGACAACCATTGGAAATTTCGGCCTAAGCCTGGTTTATACTTCTGCATCAAGTTATTGGCGTGACCCACGGCGAATGCAATGCGCGTAGCTGTGCATTCATACTTCTGCGCGCTGTTTATGTTACTCTGCAACACTTCCGAAACACTAGTTGGCCGTGAGGTGTTTTTATGTTCCTCTGTGTAGAGATTCTTCATTGGTGTTTGGTTTTTTCTTAACGCTTCCTTAATGTATAATAGGTTCAAACTCGCTCATTTTAAGGCAGGAACCGGACGTGCAACAACTTTAACTATGAGGTAAACACAAAACAAAACTTTCCATTCGGAGCTCCTTCACGGGACTCTACACTTGTAAACAATCGCTCCATCGGGCTCGCGCGTCCAAGCCGATCGATCACAGAGCTTGTGCTATGCGTTGTTGTGACATGTAGTTAAATTTTTTGAGTGGTGCACATCAGCGACAGCCACGCCGCGCCGTAGCATACGCGTGCGCTTGACGCAGAAGTTTAAATCAGCCTTTACAGGCACTCAGTAGCTATGTCTGGATATCCTCATGCTTTTTGCAGCCCTTTTCCCCCAAAACCATTCTGAAGTGTTGTGTCTCGCATTTTTAGAAGCAACAACACTTTTGAAGTGATGAATGAGCCCTAATGGTGTACGTTTTTCTCGGCACACTTTAACAATGTTAAATAAAACAAAAGGTAACACTTTATTTTGATGGTCCATTTGAGTATTAGTAGACTGTCTGCTTAATATCTGCTGATACTGCTCCTTCAACAGATATTTAACTGACTGTTGAGCATTGTTGATGACCAAGACCATCCCTTTATGACCATCCCATTGTGTCGTCTTCCAGCAGGTAAACGCAAAGCTCAGATCATCAGTTTGGTTTCCTGAACATGTCAATGAGTTCACTAAAGTCAAATGTCCTCCATAGATCCCTGTTCAATGGAGCATCACCTTTGGGATGTCCTGCATGGGGGAGATTTGCTTCATTTACAAATTTACATCAGCTGTCTGATGCCAATATGTCAATATGGACTACAAATGTTGAGCGGAGTGTTTCCAGAATCTGGATTCATGAAGGTAGAATAGGGTAAGTGTATTTGAATCTATATTTGAAGGTGTATATACAGTATGTGTAGCATTTGATTGTAAATGGCAATGTGTTATTGCAAGAGAAGTTAATTAAACAACTGAACCGTGACTAAATACAAACTTAATCGACAGCTCATTTTAACGCTTAAACCAAATACATTTGAGGATGTCAGGAGTGAACGCTTCTTCACTGTCTGCACAGAGACGATTCTGCTACCCTGCAATTATACTTCAATGTGTAGATTAGATGAATCAACTCACCTTGGCGTGATTGCTGTGCATTTGATAACTTTAACTGAATACCAAGTAGAGATTTTCAGACCAGATCTAGTCTGAAATGCATTTGAATTAAAAGGTTTCTTTATAGTTTTACAAGCTTATGCGGTTTAATAGATGTTTTAGCAACACTCTTATATAAGATTTTACCATTTATGACCATCAAAAGTAAATGAAAAAACAAACAAACCATGATCTGTGATGGCTGTTGACTAGAAATAAATACAAATAAATTCTAATTTATATAATTTAGATTATATATATATATATATATATATATATATATATATATATATATATATATATATATATATATATATATACACACACACACACACACACACACACACACATATATATATATATATATATATATATATATATATATTTATATATATATATATATATATATACATACATACATACATACATACAAATATATATATATATATATATATATATATATATATATATATATATATATATATATATATATATATATATATATTTACAAAAAATTGCCACATTTTCAAGGTATAAAACCAAAAGTTTACAAATCAAAATCATTCTGCAAACCATTTAAAAAAGCAAAAGGAAATGCATCTCTGTCTTTCCCTGCATCTGAGATCAATGCATGTGAATTGTTTCTCTGGGTTTTTCCTCTGTATTGAGGTGATTAACTTCACGCTGTGGATCCCGGCCCTTTTCTGCCTGAACAGATGAGGTGACGCGTCGTTCAGTGATTTCCGCAGGTCAGGATCTCAGACAGAGGGGTTTCCAATAAAATCAGGACTTACAAATGTTAATAAGAGCCGCGGTGCATCGATTGTGCTGTGAGATTTCCTCAGCTTCTGCCTAATGTGCAAATGATGCCTGCTTTCTGTGCTTTTACGAATGTAAGATGTTCAGTACAGCTGTAATGGCGTAAAGAGGGCATGTGGGAAACACTTTAGACTCCTTGTGTAATTAATGAATAGTTGGAGATTATTTATTTGAATAATCACCTTCTGTTTCTACTTCTAAATCTTTTTACACATTTGCACACGTTCACTCCATACTCCATCCGTTGCACACAATGACTCCATATCGCTAAAATGCTTCTTTGGGGCTTTTCCACACCATAACTCTCCAGGATGTGAGAGACTCTTCAGATGTTTGGCATTGGAGCGAGTGAACAAAGGTTTGACTATAGCAGTCGGCAATTTAAATTGACCCTGTAGAGCTCACGTCACACAGTTTTGGTAGAAACCAGAGAGTTGTGGTGCACATTTAATTCTGCAGTGAGTTGGGCAGCTGTGGTTATAATAAATGTTAGGATTCAAAATGAATGATCAAATTTTATGCTTCACTCAGGTGAGTGGGTTTGACAAACCACCTGAAGGAAACACACAATCATCTCTCTGACACTTTAACCGACACTTGCACCAGTTTTACACGTTTGCACACGTTCTTACAATCAATACATATCTCTAAAAATGCTTCTTCAGGGCTTCTCCACATCATAACTCTTACAGTCACACCATATCTCTATTAAATTATATAAAAAAACACTGTACATTTATGAAGTGGGCTTCATTTAGGTAAGTAGGCTTGACAAATCACCTGTAAAAACAATTCTATTCTCTTTACTTTAGCACTTAATTCTTTGAGCAGTAATGGCCTGTTCCCACTTACTGATACGGTACACTACGTTACGCTTTTATAGCTGTTTCCACTGTCAAATGGTACCAAAAAGCGAACCGTACCCCTTTTTGGCTATCCTTTCGAAAGGGTACCTAGCACAGCAAAAGGCAGAGCTAGACGCACATATCATGCACAAGCCAGGAGAATGAAAACGAAGGAAACACCATGTATAAAAACACAGCTAAGACATTACATCGTAATAATAATCACATATAATAACGAGCCATGGTTGACCCGAGCTTAAACAAACCTTGTCGTCGTTGAATATTGAACTTCTTGAGATGATGATAATAACGTGCTTATTGAAGTGTTTCTGACCTTTGAACCGTTCAGAAATGGACAAACGCGAGAGTGAAGGGTGAAACTGGAAAAAAAAAAAAGTTCAAATTCTATTTATTTATTTTTCCAACTGCTACAAGGCTGCACCAAGTGCTTTACAGAGAGTAAATAAACACATGATATGTGCATAAAAGAGTAAAAACAGCAATAGGCACATAATAGGAAGGAACATAGAAAGATTATCAATAAAAGAGCAAAATGAAATAAAAATAAATAATAATAATAATAAAATATTTTTTCCTAATTACAAGATGCCACCACAGTTGACCAACACTAAACACGATAGAGAACATGACCGTTTTGATCCCACTCCCAACGCCCACCCAACCCCCCCCCCCCCCTTCTAAAAGGGAAGGACTTATGCTTCAAAAGACCTAGAAAAAAATGCGTCTTTAATTTAGACTTAAAAATAGGGAGCGATTAGGGAGCGATTTTAGTTCTACTGGCAGAGAGTTCCAGTGGCGAGGACCTGCTATGGCAAAAGCACGTTCGCCCCTACTTTTGAGGTGGGCCTCAAAGGAGCAAATGATTCTTTCAGCCATCTAAAGCATGAGCAAACTGCCAGGTTTAACTATTATCATCACCTTTTGGACTGTTATGGACTCAATAAGGACTAAATGTATGCTGTGTGTAGTTTTTGTGTAATTGGTAACATATCGGAGACTGTAAGGGTCTGTATGTGTTTATATATGTTGCATTTATATATTTTATGTAACTGCAGACGTTACAGAGGCTATTTTGCATCAATGATCTGCAGTTATAATCAAATTGTTCATAGAAAAGCTAGTGATGAACATTTAAACACAAGTATGTGTGTGTATAAAGGATCTGTTTTGTGAGAAGAGCTTCTCATATGATATGTTAATGACCTGTACATTACTTTGAGATTTCCTCGAGCGAGAATGACATCAGTCATACACCACCAGTGGACACACAAGCCTGATAAAGGTGCCCTGTACCAACCCGTATCGTTTATTATTGCAGTTAACACTTCAATATTGTACCTTCAAGTGTCAGTGAAAACATGTCTCCCCGAAATAATCATAGAGGCTTAAAAATGTGTCATTGTGTTGTGATGAATCATGAAATTCAAGGTTATTCCTACACGTCAACGCTTTCTCTGTTCCCTCATCCGCCTGCTGGAGGACACATGCATTAAGAGATGTGATACAGTCTGGACAATTGAACACGTCGTCTTTCATTTGCCTGCTAAGAAACGAGTCCATATCATCACTGAGATGTTCTTCCGTGCGGTTGTTTATTGTTGCGCGACAGCTCCACTCGAGTGCATTATATTGCATTATACCAACGCACACCGAAGCCGACAGTGTTCATATGACAGAGCGCATTATATCATTATATCTCACGGCCTGTCTGTGCTAACACACACACACACACACGCGCACACACACAAAATCTGCATCTCCATTACTCCACTATTCCTAAAGCCCTGAAACCTGCATTAAAGTCCATTAATCGCAAGCGGAAAAAGCAACAAATCAGCCTGAATAAGATCATGACAGTGCGAATTCATAAATCAAACAATGCACCCAATCAGAAAAAAAGGCAGCTTGTTAAAAACAAACTGTCCCGTCTCTGATGAATAAATACATATGCAAACGGCTTTTCAATTTTTGTGACGTTAACTTACAAGAAAAACTGATTGATGAGTGAGTGAAAGCACTTAGCTGAATGCATTAGTTACATTTAGTCATTCAGTAGATGCCTTTGTCCAAAGCAACCTGAAGGTTTATTTATATACCACCTTTCCCAGACATTGAGTCACAACGTGCTTTACAATAAGAGAAAACAACTAAAAGAACACATGACTATAAAAGAAAACATGTTAAAACATATTAAAACTAATTCAAAATCCAAATATATATATATATATATATATATATATATATATATATATATATATATATATATATGCTTAATATAATCTCTAAAATCCAACATCTTAATCCTGTGCTGTTAATATATCTGTAATAGTGATTTGATGAAGTCCTCTGCAGTCCAAAAAAAAAGTCTTCTCCTTAGACTCACATTTTTACCTTCTTTAAAATCATTCCACAAACTTTTCCTCTTAAAAATCAATGTAGAAAATGCTTACAAAAGTCAGTCGATACCGTCTGGACCTGCTTATAATTCTCTCTGCACTTCCGTCTTGTTTCAAGGAATCTCTGTCAAAACTCTGCTCATTGTGTGTGCGGGTTTTGTTTGTTTATTCCGCAAATGATGAATTTTTAAGTGTGTTTTCTATTCATAAAGCTGTATAAATGTGTCTGTAATTTTCACCTTGAAGGTACTCCGTGCTTTGAGAAGGTGAATAAAATCTTCTAAAACTTTAAATTAGGGAAGACTGGTGTGTGTGTGAGAGACAGAGAATATAGCTTCAATTCACCCTAATATGGAAATATATATCTCCCATACGCTATGAAGGCAAAACAAACGTAATACACTGAGGGTTTATGAAACTGATCTGTGCAAGAAACTGAACATATTTTGTTCATTCATTTTCTTTTCGACTAAGACCTTTTATTAATCAGGGATTGTCACAGCAGAATGAACCGCTAACTTATCCAGCATATGCTTTATGCCCTTTCAGACGCAACCCAACACTGGGAAACACCCATACACTCCTGCATTCACACATGGCTGGTTCAGTTTTCACAAAACTGAACATTATTTACAACATTATTCTCTTTATTCCTGCAGACGCTCCTGAGTGAATTCACTGGTCGCGCTATTGAAAGTAGAGTCTTCATCTCTTGTAAGTCTGCATCATTTTACATCATTTATTAATAAGGGGTCTTTAAAGGTGCGTATTTAACATGCGCTTGATTATTAACATCATTTTAGACATGGATTTTAAATAAAAGGTTTTATTTAGTCATTTGTGAAATAAAATGGTTGATTGGTTGCTTTTACATTTGTATTTGTTTATTTGAATAATGCAGAAAAATGATCTTTTACCTACAGTATTGCTTTAATAATAATAAAAAAAGACTTATTCAGAAAGCCAAGTAAAAGATAAAAAGTTTAGTAATATTCAAAGATGGCATTCTAAAGAAGATGCAGAGAATAAAAATATACATATTTAAATCTATAAAATGTGTGTCTCTTTTAAATGTAATAATAATAATAATCATAACAACAACAACAATAATAATAATAATAATAATAATAGTTATTATTATTATTATTTTATTTGAATTTACAGGTAATAGATGTAACTTTATAGGTTAATATCATTATTATTATTATTGTTGTTGTTGTTGTTGTTGTTGTTGATGTTGATGTTGTTATTATTGCTATTATATTATTATTATTATTTTATTACTATTACTGTTATTATTATTATTGTTGTTGTTGTTGTTGTTATTATTATTGTTATTATTATTATTGATATTATTATTGCTATTATTCTAATTGCTATTATTATTATTATTATTATTATTATTATTATTATTATTATTATTATTATTATCATTATTATCATTATTATTATTATTATTTAAAAAAATTATTTTAATGTTTAGTGTTCCCATTCATTTTTCTAAATATTTACAAGAGCTTATTCACTTATATTTACATCAGAACTTTCTTTGAGCTTTCAGATTTTTAAATCTTTTTTTTAATTGTATTATCTGTTTTAATTTAGCTTTAGTTTAAATTGCGCTTTTATTTGCTCTTGTCAGTTTCTTGGCCTTGAAATCAAATCAAAGCATAGAAAGTGTGTTTTTAAGGTTTGTATTTAAAATATAATTAAAACTCTTTAATTTATTTAAATTTTACCAAAATTTATTTATTCTATCTGTTTTATCTAAAAAAAAATGTTGTTCATCAATTGCTGCTTGATAAACAGAATCTAGTTTTCCGAGTAGCAGTTTGCTGCATTTAGAGATGATCGCCATAATCAATTATAGACAGAAATGTACTCTACTAATTTCTTACCGGCCTTATTAGGCAAACAATTTTTGACAGGTATAAGAAACCTAATTTTGGTTTAAGCTTTTTCAGTAACTTGTCAATGTGTATATCAAAGGCTAATCTCTCGTCAATCCAAATACCTAGATATTTATAAGAGCTAACTCTTTCTGTTGGTACAACATTCAGGGATGTGATTGTTTGATCTGTTACCTTTGTGCAGCCATGGCTAAAAATCTATTTTTTAGCCATAAAAAAACTTTTTTTTTCTAATTAAAAAAATAAAAAATAAATTAGAAGTTTTGCATCTTTCAAAGATTAAAAAAAAAATTAAGTATAACTTTTTTCCCTTTGTCTATTATAGTGTTTAATTTTTGTCCTAGTTTTAAGTCTGGGTTTTTTATTTTATATAGTCTACATGCAAAAAGTATTTGTGATCTTCACTGCCTGATTGATGTACGATACAAAGTGAGTCTCAAAATGTACAAGAAGCACTGCATTAAATTACATTCTTCCACACTATGTCTTTAAAATATGAACATTTATTTTTATTTTTCAATTATTTTTGTATTTCTGTGCTAGCCTGCTGATCCTGACGGCACGTGCATGTTAAAGACTTTTTATCTAGTTTGACAATTGAGCACCTAAATGAATGCTGAAGTCTATTTACCTGACTATAGTTTATTTACATTACAACATCGATGTGTAATGGAAACTGTATAAAATTGAAAAAAGTCACCGTTCATCGAAAGTTTATCAGTATGGGAAGAAACACTAGCTTCGCATAGACCCCATTCTTGTTCCATAAGTGCAGGTGTCTTATAGAGTGCCTTAATCATGCCGTTTAATTGAGATTATGTGAAAATGTCAGTGTTGTTTTTGCTATGTATATTGGACGCACAGCAAGCGATGGATCTGTTGATTAGATGGTTTGAAGTGTGAATTTTTTTGTCACGCTGATCTGATTCCTGCTGCTTGTATTATTACTGTTTATCTCTGTGAAGCAGCATCTCAGTGAATGAACACACACACAGGAAGAGCAGTGTGTTTCTGCAGCTGTAGAGCCACTGATGCTCTTCAATAGCACTGAATCACATCGTATCCGTCTGCATCACAAAGGAGCAATTGCGCTGCTCTGTGCCGCCGTAAATGGCTTTAAAACACGGGTTTTAGTGACTTCAACTATGAATATTATAGTGATGATAGTAAAAACAAACACAAAAGCACATTTGGTGTATTCAGATCTTTAATGTTGCAGTCAGTTTTCAGCGGCACTGATCTCAGGTTCACTTTGGGATGCCATATTTACTTATTTTGCACTATATTTTGCACAGGGGTTGCCAGATTTTTCAGCCCGTGACCCTTAAAACAACAACGCCAGTGACTCTCAATATCTTCTGAGTGGGTTATAAATACGCGAACCATCATTTGGATGAGACGTTTCGCCGAGGTTCAGACTTTCTGTGGTCGTTAAAAATCCCAGGATGTCCTACGAAAAAGAGTAGGGGTTTAATTCTGGCATCCTGGCCAAATTGTCCCACTAGCCTCTGTCCATCATGGCCTCCTAACCATCCACATATCCTAATTGGCTTCATCACTCTCATTTCTCAATATGCATTCTTCAGCGGTCTTGTGTCCTCGTGTTCCCGTGTATCATCAGCTGCCAAAATTCAGTTCCAATACTCAAGACCGCAAGAACAGAGGATGCGTGAAACTTTCCAGATGTGTTCTTGATATCGAGGATGCACTGATGCAGACTTGAGCACCGAACTTGCTCTAGAAATACCAGAAGTCACTGGAGGTGTGAAGTGCTGCGTTTTATATAGATTTACTATTGAAGTTCAGAGATTTAACTTATTTACCTCAGGAGTTTCCCGAAATAAAAATATGAATCTAAACATCACCATGGACATCTATATTAAGGAATAAACAAATTAAGGGTGTTTGTTTTCTGGAATTTGTATAAAAATCTGTTTTATTTATATTGTGCTATGTATGTTGTTATGCATAGTTTATATTTTGAAAAGGGGACAAACAGTAAATTGTTGTATGAAGGCAGTAATGTTTAAATAACACCCTTTAAAAAACACGTGAATGTCATGTGACCATCAGGAAGAGCGCAGCATCTCATTTCTCAAAGGAAGCGTTCTCTGTTCTCGCGGTCTCCCGAGTTTGTTCTTCCTAGGACACCTGACGAAACCAGTCTCCACAAGAACGCAAGTCCGTTCTCTGCGTTCTTGGAATTGAGAAACAGCCTCTGTCTCCTCTCCACCAATCAGCTGGTGTGCGGTCTGGTGCAATATAGCTGTCGTCACGTCATCCAGGTGGATGCTGCACAATGGTGGTGGATGAGGAGATCACAATATACGGAAACCTGCTACTTTATGGATATTTTTAACAGTGTATTAATTAATGCTTTAGTTTGCCTCAAATTTGAAATGTAGTTTTGTAACTTATGTTTAACGGTAAAATACTGGGAATCACAGAAGTTGGTTTGTTGTTGTGTATTTTAGCAATTTATTTATTTATTTATTTTTTTTAGATTTATTTACAATGTCAGTGTCCCTGAACAGCATTTAAAGGTCTATCTTAGTTCGATGTGCAACATCATTTTATCTGGCTTGTCCTCTCCTGAGTAGAAACATCTGACTTGAACGCAGCATGAAACAACACAACTAATGCAGATACTGTAGGTCATGGGGTAATACAAATGGCATATAAAAACTTAACATTCATACTACTCAAATTTATACCATATAGAATATATTTTATAAGGTTTTTAAAGTAAATTCAAATGTATTATCGGCAGGGCTTCACATTAACACCTGCCAAATGTGGGTGGATTTCAGCTTTGGCGGGTTAGACAGTCACTCCCACTAGCCACTTTGGCTGGTTGAAAATGGTTAAAAAATTGTGGTTTTCTTAAAAGCAGGGTTCGACTATAAGGATGACGCAGTATGCGTGCAAATGTGATCTTAGAATTGAAAAACAGCACGACTAACAAATTGTGTTCACGCAATGAATACCGAATGAGAGGCTGATCACTCGCGGATCACATCAACAGCTGTTGTGATGCGCGTGACTGTTTAAAGCGGGTGCGCGCTCCTGTTTCCTTGCTTGAAGCAACCGTGCCTGGAACGCAACTGTGATCGGTTCTCTTTCATATAGACCAGACAAAAAAGTAATGCTAATGCACCCAATCTTGCTGCTTTTAAGAGCTCCAAATGTGTCTTTTTGTAAGCAGCACCGGTTGCTTTCGCTTTGAACAGATTATTAATAGGCCTTAACCGTGTGATTATCCTTTCATTATTACACAGTATTTTTTTC
Organism: Danio rerio; assembly: GCF_052040795.2. Classification (NCBI taxonomy): domain Eukaryota; kingdom Metazoa; phylum Chordata; class Actinopteri; order Cypriniformes; family Danionidae; genus Danio; species Danio rerio. Next base: position 7,453,851 of record NC_141024.2, read on the forward strand.
ACCTGCTTTCTTTTGCTTACGGTTATTTTTGTTTATATGGTTTAATTATCATCTTTTACAACAACGTTGCTTTAATATGAGATTATTGTATAATCATTTATGTGGAGTTAACTGGTGATCTGAGAGACCTTTAGCAGGGATAGATTACTGTGCATATTTTTTAATATATGACAATAATTATTTTTAAAGGTTTTATTATATTTTTTCTAAAATTTAAGGCTAAGAAATAATTATTGTTAGGTGTGGTCAGAAAAAATATGGGAAATCTTTCATTTTTGTAACGCCGGGGGGTGACACACACAACTGGAGGTAAGATCCACAATGCAGGTTTATTCAGCGTCAGGCATGCAATGATCAAATCAGGTGCAAATGGGTATAAACAGGCAGTCCAGAATCTTAGTCGTATAAACAGGCAATAGGTCAAAAGGCAGGCGGCTAACAAGGATAAGCTAACTAGGTTAAGGTCGGTACACGGAGAAACAAGACAGGGAAAACGCGTTGTAGTGTTATCACAGGATCAACAAGACTCTGCAAACTGGATGGGTGAATGAGTGGCTTAAGTAGTGAGTGCAATCAGTCTCTGACAAGGCTCAGGTGGTGAGAATGTAATCAGTCTAGACAGTGGGCCTCCCTTTTGACACAACTTATCCATTGGCGCCCCCCTCCTCCCAAACACGCACGCACACACACACACACACACACACACACACACACACACACACACACACAAATATATATATATATATATATATATATATATATATATATATATATATATATATATATATATAAAGACACAGACAGATGCCAGACTGTTAACTCACTTTTATCATCATTTGCATGAAAGTGCAATTATTTACAGAGTAATAACAAGTATTTTAATATAACGTTTTTAAAACTAGGATGATGGTTCAGTATTATTATTTTTTTTGCTTTGTTTAATTAAAACGTTTAAATATAACAAAAAATACATATAATAATTAAACTTAATAATTATATTTTTATTATATTATATTTTTTCCCGCGCCTCCCCTGACATGCTCTGGCGCCCCCCAGGGGAGGCGCGCCTCACACTTTGAAAACCCCTGGTCTAGATGAGTGAGCATGTGTGAGCGTGACCGGAGAGCATGTACGAATATGTAGTCCAGGAGAAGGCGGAAGTGTAGTCCATGGTTATAGTGTGAGAAATCCAGCGATCTCTGGAGAATGATCGCTGGTTATCGTGACAATTTTAAGTTCTGAAAAGTCATGTGAAATAAAAACTACTTGCAGTATAACACTATGAAACCATCACCCATTTGCCTACACACGACACAAAACCTGAAAAGAATGAGGAGGCATGTGGACAAAACACAAAATCTAAATCAAGTAATTTTAGCATGTCAAAGTCATATTTATGCATATAAAAATATTTTCTTAACAACTAAATTGTGGCTAGTGAAAATGCAGAGTGGCTAGTTAAGTTGGAAAACTACTAGCCACTGTGGCTGGTGATCAAAAAAAGCTAATGTCAAGCCCTGATTATCGGTGATTTCAAACACATTTTTGAAATGTTTATATCTTCTAAGTGCAAATTCGGTCTGTTTTTGAAGCACACAAGTATTTATAACCCTAAGACTAGTGTGTTATATAATTCAGATTTCACAGGGACTTGAACTGTGGTGCTCACATCTGTCATGTCTTATTACTTTGCACTTAAATAAACAGAAGCAAGTTGCTGTGTGGCATGAAATGGTGCAGACTAAAAATGCGATTCAAATTGAATGTTATGTCAGGGTCGCAGGTTAAACTGTGATCGCACCTTAAATCTCTGCTTTTCTCTGTTTGCCAGTCCAGCGCTGCTTTAGTGTGAACCATCGCACCTTTTCTCTTCTGCACTCCCAGCTGTTGTTTACTGCTGAGCTGAAGTCAGTGTACCTGCAAGAGCATCACAGCACTCGTAATAACCCCGCTGCTGTTTTACACATCCTCCGCTATGATCTGACTGTCAAAAGTGCCAATGTCTGGATCGGCAAGTCAAGGAGAGAAATGGTAACGCAGAAAATACACTCACCTCACAGAAATTGGTTGTTCTAATTCAGATGACTGATTTGTACACTGTAAAAAGCGATATGTTGCTTTTGTTTTTTAAAAAGTGAGTAATAGGAGCTGAGTTTATTCAAATTAGGTCAACTTAATAGCTTCAAGTTACAATGGGTTTACTTTATTTTTAACTAAAGTCAACACGTTACTTTTAAGGCAATGGGTTTACTCACTTTATGCAACTAATCAATTTTTACAGTGTATGAGACAAAACTTGAGACAAAAGTTTCACAAAACTTTACCAATTGATGTTAGTGAAGGAAAAAAAACTTGAGAGAAACCAACTGAGCCTGGTTTCTCTTGAGTTTTTCCCTTAATTTTGTCAATTGGTGAAGTTTGTTCCTTATCACTGTCACTATTAAATTCTAACGTAATATCAGAAATAATTTAGCATCACAAAAATACATTTATTTAATTTTATTCAGCATATTTAATGGTATTTATTTATCATTATATTTATTTACATTTTCAATGCAGATTTATTTTATTAAGACACCATTTCCCCCCTGTCTTTAGAAGTTTCCCCATGGTGGAAAACTTGACACTCAGTCTTAACTTTTGCTCTGTGGGTTGAATTTTTTACTATTGTGATTTATTTTTAGTTGTTTGTTTTTAACATTGGTAGGTGTTGGATATTTTGCATTGGATAAAAAGGGTTGCTAATTTATGTATTTCATTTTGAGTATCACCTCTGATGTATCAATTGAAGATTAAATTATAATGTAGAAATTTACCATTTATGGATATATAGTTGTGTGCCACTGTTTTATTTTATTTTATTTTATTTTATTTTATTTTGCTTTGCTTTTACTTTTACTTTATTTCATTTTATATTACTTTTATTATTATATTTTATTTTATTTTATTTGTGCCATAATGGCCAGGCCAAATGTAATTTAATGCATTGCTTCTTATACATTCTGAGACCCACTTTATTTCATGTATCAATCAGGCAAGGAAAATAAATGATTTTTAAAGAAAACAGGCTTAAAACACACCAATTTTGTAGGGTAATACAGTTCACCAGAAGCGCTTGACCCAGGCTACTGAAAATTTAAAATTATTTAATATTATTTTAGCACCTTTATGCATGTTAAAATCAAATAAACAAGTATATTTGTTGTTGGACAAACAGCTTATCTTAGTCCTCCTGTAAAATTTATTTTTCTGTTTCACCCTAACTTGCCTAATTAACATGGTTAAGCAATTAAATTACACTTTAAGCTGAACATTAGCATCCTGAAAATTTTCTAGTCAAATATTATGCACTGTCATCACAATAAAGGAAAAATAAATCAGTTATTAGAAATGAGTTATTAAATCTCTTACATTTTAGAAATGTTTTGAAAAAAAATCTTTTGTCCATACACAATATAATTATACAGGATAAATATACAGGAGGGCTAATAATTCTGACTTCAGCTGTATTTTGTCTCTCCTTCTGTTGTTATTTAAAAGCACAGCATCCCTTCACTGCATTCACACCTTTCTCGCCGTGTTGGACTCTCCAGCGTTGGCGTCTCTGCTCCTGGGCTCTGAAATGCCCACTGCCGCTGCTCAGGACATCAGTCAATGTTCTCAGGCAGAAGAGGCCCAGAGGTGCCAGAGAGGAAGACAAAAATAGGCCTGCCCATCTATCTGTCTATGACCATCGATCCTCAGTGGCTCAGCCTGGACTTATGAGAGCACTAGAACCATCTGCAAAACAGCAGCAGCAGAACAGAAAGTCCCCGTCTCTCGGTTTGTGTCTTTGTTTTTGCTGGAGTGCCGAGGTGAGAGTGGAGCACATGCTGGGCTGCTCCATCAGAACTGCGCTGATAGTTTTTTGGGGAAACACAGCGAGACGTCTGAGGAAAATGGCAAAAACAACAACACAAAAATAACGTCGGCTTGACGAGACATTGAAAAATATCCCAGCAGATGCTAATTTGTGAGAACAAAATGCACTGTAAAAAATAAAAAGTTGAGTAAACTTAAAATTTTAAAGCAACCGGCTGCAAAGAAATTTTGAGTTTACTCAACTTCAGTGGTTGAAGTTGTGCCAAATTATTTTTTTAAGTTGACTGAAATGGCTGGTTTAAGTCATGACAACTTTCAAGCCTAAGTTCATCTAACTTGTCATTATGAGTTTGCCTAAAATTAAACAGGGGTTGAGTAAACTGTAATAAATGAGTTGGCACAACTTAACAGAAGTTCAGTTAACTCAAAGCTGTGCAGCTGGTTGCCTTAATTTTTTAAGTTGATTTAATCTTTATCTTTTAATTAATAATTTTATGGAAATCTTATATCTGCGCTTGGTCCCACTTTATATTAAGTGGCCTTAACTAATATGTATTTACACAGGAATTAATAGTTTGTTACAATGTACTTATTGTGTAAATACATGTATTTACTGTGTACTTATGCTTGATTAAATACATGTATGTAATTACATCTGTAACTAACTTTTGTAATTACATTTGTAAATACACTGTTGACCATCCCTTACACCTGAACCCACCCTTAAACCTACCCATACCACCAAACCTGTCCATAACCCAACCTCTATTCCAACTCAAGAGCACCACAAGTGTTCTCAAATACATTATAAACACAGTAAGTACATTGTATTTATTTTTTGATGTAAGTACATAGTAGTTTAGGACACTTAATATAAAGTGGGACCCTGCGCTTCTCAAACAAATACCTGTATGACTATAAGTATGAAGTTAAGAGATTACAAAACACACTATAAAACACAATATCAAAGAATATATTTATTGACAATTCTGCAAACAGCTTTCTGTCCAAATGAAATGTACTGCAGTCCAGAGAAGGAAAAGAGGCAACAAAAAGGTAAATCCTCAAATCCTATATTGCCTTTTAAGTGCTCGAGTTAAGCAAAAGAAATATTTAAAAAGCTTGCACTATCAACATTTTTTTCAAAGTGCAAGAGTAATTAGTTTTGTCACGATATTTTAATTTTGTTACCCATCAGTTCTATAATTTTAAAATAGTCCATTTCCTGCTAACATTTGAGCGTTGTTGACCATGTTTTAAACACTGTTATATTGCCATTGTGTTCACATGCTCAACAGAAAAGACTGATTGGGCGTGAAGATCATCAGTTCACCAAACTCACTGCTGTTTACTGAGTGTAACCACAGATACAGGGACACTTAAGAATTTCACATTGATCAACTGGTCTGTGTATAAGCTGACACAAGTGTTACGCTGATGGATCGACTATGCGATGTTTTGAAACACTCCAGTTTGTGTGTGTGTGTGTGTGTGTGTGTGTGTGTGTGTGTGTGTGTGTGTGTGTGTGTGTGTGTGTGTGTGTGTGTGTGTGTGTGTGTGTGTGTGTGTGTGTGTGTGTGTGTGTGTGTGTGTGTGTGTGTGTGTGTGTGTGTGTGTGTGTGTGTGTGTGTGTGTGTATCTGTGTTTGCACTCCATGAACATCAGTGAAGAGCAGTGAAATGGTGAACTTCTCAGCCAATCACAGTCATTTATGTTGAGCGCTTGAACACAACAGCCAAGCAATCAATTGGTGGGAAATGGATGTTTTTAAATTTTGAAAATGTAAAATCAAAACTGAATTTAAGTTTCGTGACAACACCAAGAGTAACACATTTCAGTGTACAAACAAATGCATTTTGTTTTTGAAAGACTGGACTCTTGCTGAGCACTGAGGATCAAGGCCAATAAACACTTTCTTAATAGTTTCAAAGATGTGTTTCAGTTCTTTGGGGTAGTTCATAATGAGGAAATTAATCAAACAAAGAGGAGAACAACAGCTGTCGGAAGATCTTTTCCAGCACGATTTGCTCTTCCAGAACCACAGACAGGCACCTTACATTTAGGTTGGTCTGAAGAGTGGCAACATCATCTTCAACAGTGCTAAGGATGTCCATCTCCATCTCTTTTGTGCAAATATCTTCTGGCTCTGTGTCCTGCAGTAAAAAGAAACATAAAAAGAGGATGAAAAACTATTTTTACTGCTAAATCACAAACATCTCCAAAAAGCAAGGTAAAAAAAAAGCAAAGGCAAAGCAACTTAATTTGGAAACTGAAGGTAGTAATGTCAGTAACACAGTCATTTATATACCTTCTATTTATAAAACTTTTCAGGTAACACTTTTATAATAATGAATCATTTATTAAGCATTAGCAAATTGTGAATTGATTATCCGTTTAAGCATCAACTCTACATGAATAAACATTAGTAAGCTCATTAGTACCTAATGAGTAAAGACTAGTATCTAATACATAAGTACTAGTATCTATTAATTTGGTAGTAGCATCTCAGTAATAGGTGCTAGTACCTAATGATTAACTACTAGTAGATAAAAAATATGCACTAGTCACAGCTGGAATACATACTAGTCAAAACTGAATAGTTGATATCTCAGTTAGAGATCCCATAGAAATAAATGGGAAAATTTTTAATTCATTGCGAGTCACAACAGAAAGAAAGAACTATTAAAATAAGTACTAGTAACTAATAAATAAGAACTAGTATCTATTTAATAAGTACTAGTATCTAATAAATAGGTACTAGTAACTAATAAATAAGTACTAGTAACTAATAAATAAGAACTAGTATCTATTTAATAAGTACTAGTATCTAATAAATAGGTACTAGTATCTAATAAATAGGTAGTAGTATCTAATAAATAAGTACTAGTATCTAATAAATAAGTACTAGTATCTATTTAATAAGTACTAGTATCTAATAAATAAGTACTAGTATCTAATAAATAGGTAGTAGTATCTAATAAATAAGTACTAGTATCTATTTAATAAGTACTAGTATCTAATAAATAAGTACTAGTATCTAATAAATAGGTAGTAGTATCCAATAAATAAGTACTAGTATCTAATAAATAAGTACTAGTATCTAATAAATAGGTAGTAGTATCTAATAAATAAGTACTAGTATCTAATAAATAAGTACTAGTAACTAATAAATAAGTACTAGTAACAAATAAATAAGAACTAGTATCTAATAAATAAGTACTAATACTAGTACGGGCTATAGAATAAAAGTTAAAACGGCTTGCCATAGGTCATCAGCTATTGTCACATTAAACCAGATGCTCAGACCCTGAGAGATGACAGGTGGCACCACTTTACAATTGAAGGGCATTAATAATGGTTATTCACAGGTTAGTCATTTTGATCAGAAATTCCCAACATGTTTTAATTATTAAAAATGAAATTTGCTTTACAATTATTGTTGCAGCACCTGTTTTCCATCCCTGGTCAGCCGGACTCAGTCATGGTTCTTCTACTAAAGACTAAGTGATGAAAATTTAGCATCCTTTACAGAGGTGAAAACAGTGCTACAAACTTTTCTTTTAGGGAACAAACTGTTTTGTAACTTCAAAGATTAATTACCTGCATGAATTCCAATATTGCACACAAAAAGAGAAACTCCATGGTAAACTCCATAAAGTTTAATATGCCCCCCTTTAATCAGTGATATGATGGAATGCTAAATAATTACTTGATTGTCCAGTTGGTCCAGGGCGGTCCTTATTATCTCTCCATATCGCCCACCACATGATCCATAAAACTTGATAGCGTATTCATCCGAAAAAGAGAAGGTATCTTTGAGGTTGGTTTGAGTAATCCTGTAAAACTCAGCATAGACCTACAAACAGACCATAAAAAATGAATAGTATGAATTGTGAACAAGGGTTATACATTTTGAAATATATAATCTCAAATGCAAACTTGCCTAAACTCCCAAAAACATGCAGGCCACTGTTTTCGGACATCAGCTACAGGAGGATAAAAAAAATCAAATAGTCAGTAACTGCAGCAGACTGTTAATGTGATTTTAATGCACCTACAGTCTTTAAAGTGCAGAAGCAGTCTGCGAACAAACAAGGCTGCTTCCAGGATGGTCCTTGATAGCGATGTAGTCTGTAGTGTAACTTCTCAGCTACTGTTCACAAATTTGCAAAACTTACACTGCATTCCAAACCTATAAAAAAGTAAATAAAAATGTAACATTGCAGGTCAAATTGTTTTCATGAATTAAACTGATGTTTTTAAAAAGCACAATATAAAATAAATATTGCAAACATAAAAAGAGAAGATTTAAATAATACATACATACATGTTACTTAACTCATAAATGGTTAATGTATGCCAACTAAATAATCATAAAATAATGTTAATGTTATCGCATTGCTGTTTTAATACAGACACAACAGGGTTAACAATACAGTGGTGACCGGCCGCTCAGATATGTCTGTTTGCAACAACAATATTTCACTACATTTCCCTCCAGTTTAAGAAGCAAATTAACGTTAAACAGTCCTTCAAATGAAGCAAACTTCACAGGTGGCTAGCTTGTTAGCCCGAGCTTGTCAGAAATGATCTTCACACGATGTAACTTAGTTTTTTGGGAACATAACATTACATTTTACATTAGATTTGCACGCTATTTAGATTGATTTTGATAATAAAGCTAAAACAAAGCTTACCTGAATCAGGAGATGGCAGCTGCTGCTGGTGAGAGGACACCTCGTGCAAAATGGCACCCGAAGACAGACTGAGCATGTGCAAAGACGGGAAGTAGATGATCCAGTGAAGAACTCAAAATGTAAAGTCTGCTCAACTTAAGTATTTACTTTCATTGAACAAAACAGTTTTAAACATTCAGTTAACTCATTTTTAAAAGTAAACTCAACACTGAGCTCAAAATATGTCCACCCAACTTACAATTTTGATTTGAGTTAGCAATTTGCAAGTTGGATTTTTTACAGTGTGGAAATCATGCTAGAAATGCAAACAAAACAGTAACATGATAGAAATCCACCAACAACCTGTTATTCTGTACCAGAAACATGGCTACAATCTGTTAATTCATACTAACAATGATGCTAGAAAGGATCCCTGCTGAAAAATCCAGCTTAAACCAGCCTAGGCTGGTTGGCTGGTTTTAGCTGGTTTTAGCTGGTCGACCATCCTGGTTTTAGAGGGGTTTTGGCCACTTCCAGGCTATTTTCCAGCCATTTCCAGCCTAATATTAGCAGGTCAGGCTGGGAGATGACCAGCTTAAAACCAGCTTAACCAGCCTAGCCAAGCTGGGAGTCCAGCCAAAACCAGCTATATAAACCAGGCTGGTCAGGCTTGGTTGGCTGGTTTCAGCAGGGATAGCAGCATGTTAACAACAATGCTAGAAATGTTAGCAGCATGCTAATTCATCCTAATTCATAACAATGTTAACCGTGATAAAAGCATGTTGACAACTACGTTAACTACATGTAAATCATGTTTTCAAGCTGGTGATTACGTGCTAACTATGCTAACTATGGTAAGTTAATCAAGCTAATAGTATGCTCTCCATTATTTACACAGGCTAACAGCATGTGACAACCATGACAGGAACATAATAGTCATATCACCCTGCAGCTCAAGACCGGGTCTTCACTGAAGCTAAGAAGGGCTGAGCCTGGTCTGTACCTGGATGGAAGACCACATGGGAAAACTAGGCTGCTGTTGAAAGTGATAGGGATGTCAGCAGGGGGCGCTCAACCTGCGATCTGTGTGAGTCCTAATGCCCCAAAAAAATGATGCACCGTCTTTCGGATGAGACGTTAAACCGAGGTCCTGACTCTCTGTGGTCATTAAAAATCCCATGGCACTTCTCGTAAAGAGTAGGGGTGTAACCCCGGTGTCCTGGCCAAATTCCCTCCATCAGCCCTTACCCATCATGGCCTCCCAATCATCCTCATCCACTAAGTTGGCTGTGTCACAGTCTCTCAACTCCATCTACCCTGTATAGCTGGTTTGGACATGCGTAAAACAGGTAAGTAAGCCGGTAACATGTTATTCCATACCAGAAACATGGTAGCAAATAGTTAATTCATGCTAACAATATACAAACAATGTTGTAAACGTTAGCCACATGCTAATTTGTACCAAGGTTAAGTTAACTACATGCATGTTAACAACGTTCACCATGTGTAATACATAGCAAGCTACTATAAGCACATACAATATGCATATTATACCATATCATGCAAAAAATATCTATATTTATACCATAATATCATATTATTAACAGGATAATTCACAATAACAGCATGTTAATTACAGTAGAAACAGTAACAATATTATTCTTTTTATTATCTCTATTAGTAGTGGTATTACAGTAGTAGTGTTTGTCATAATATGTTAGCAACATGCTAATTTTTGTTAGAAATGTGTTGATTCCTGGTAGAAACATGGTGGCAACATGGGATTTAGTGATAATGCTTAAAATGTGAGCAACACACAACTCATTGCTAGAAGCATGTTAGTAATACAGTAAATTATTTAAACAATATGCTAACCAGGTAATGCTAATTTTCAGAAACAATATGCTAACTATAGTAATCATGCTAACAGCATGCTCTCCATTGTAACAGCAGATTAGCAACATGTGGCCATCATGGCAGAAACAATGCTAATCCATGATAACAACAGGCTACCTATAAACATCAACACGTTATTTCACACTGGTGACACACAAACCATGTTGGAGAGGTTAATTTATGCTAGTTTCATGCTAATCATTAGAAACATTCAGAAATCTGAGTCAAGCCAGCTGTCACAAAGCTTTCTTCATCTAGCTTGTATGTATAATTCATCAGCAAGCGGTCGGTTCTTCCAAATTCAGGGCTTTTTGCGTGTTTCCCAGTGGAGGAGAACTCAAGTTGACTCTCTGTTTTCTACACAAGGTAACGCTGGGAGAAGTTGGTGGTGTTTTTGCATGGATAAAGTCGGCTGTTTGCCAATCTCTGCTTTGACTGGAGTCTCCTTGTGGCAGGACAGGAGGGTCACGTTGCTCCTCCTGGGAGAGCTGTCTCTTGCATCTCATGAAAGAGCTTTGAATGCTCTTAAACCAACAGAAAAGGTAAAGTTTGTCAGCGCCGGCCTGCGCATATGAGATAGAGAGAGACAGATACAGAGGCAATTTGTCTTCTGTTCTCCGCCATGAAAATTTTGACAGTTCCAAATTATTCTCAAAGCAGGACAGCAGCTTTAGCTGCGTTTTTTTTTTTTTTTTTGCACACTTTCCTAAAGACAATGTGAAAGCGCATTCACAACATGTTTAGTGTCCATAATGAGCTGTGTTTATATGGAAGCCTTTTTACTAGCTTAGGATAAGGCAATTCTGAATTTTCCAATGCTGAGTTTATATCTTGCAAATCCTTCTTTTCTCCCTTCAGAATTGCAAAATGACACAAATAAAATCCCCGGCCAGTTAACTTCTTTGGACAGCCACAAACACCCAAAAACAGCCCACAGCAACATAATGGTGAATCTTACTGTACAGTACACTGTCCTCTAATGTAAAGGACAATGGTTGCAGTATTTTAGAATTTTTTTATTTTATTTATTTATTAAACTAGCATTTCAGTATGGATTACACCACCAAAAATGGTTTATTTAAAATATTTATCTATATTTATGAATTGTTTTAATATTAATAAAAAATAATAACAACAACAACAACAACAATAATAATAATTATTATAATAATGAAATACTAAAATAATAATAATAATTATAAAATACTAAAATAATAATAATAATAAAACAATAAAATTATGATGATAATAATAATAATAATAATAATAATAATAATAACAAAATAATAATCACAATTCTAAAATAATAATAATAATAATAATAATAATAATAATAATAATAATAACAATACTAAAATAATGATAATAATAAAACTATATAATAATAATAACAATAATATTATTATTAATAATAATAATAATAATAATAATAAAACAATAAAATAATAATAAAACATTATAATATTTAAATAATAAAAACAATTATTATCATTATTATTATTATTATTATATAATTGTTTTATTATTATTATTATTATTATCATCATTATTATTATTATTATTATTATTATTATTATTATTATTATTATTATTATTATTATTTAACTTTATTAGAATATTATAGGGTTACATTTTCCCTCCACCACTTTTATTTCATTTTATAATGATGTTCAGTGATAAATTATACATGCTACACTATCTATTAAGTCAATTGCATCAGTTTTGATTTCCTTGTTTTGAAATGTGCTTGCTAGCACAACAATAACAACAACAATGCTGCATATCAAATATGAATGAACATGACCTGCTTTTTTAACATAGATTCAAAATCCAGGCCTTGCTTATGAATATGGCAATATTGAACGCTGTCTTCATAAGTCAGAGTCAGTCCTGGATATCCAATATCATGCAGAGATATGAAAAAGTAGCAGGTCTGTTTGGGAATCTCAGTGGTGTGTGTTAGGGCTGCACAATATATAGTTTCAGCATCGATACGACAATGTGTTTATCTGCAATAGTTACCTCACAAGTTATGCAGTGTTGAGTCTGAATTATAGTTGACCAGAAGCTACAGAAAACGTGGTTTGTAGAGTCACTGCCATGCTTAACCATAATATTTAAGTCAACTCTTGTTTATTTCTATAGCGCTTTTACAATGTAGATTGTGTCAAAGGAGCTAAACAAAGAAGTTGTAGTAAATTGAAGCGGTGTCAGTCCAATTTTCAGATTTGGAAGTTCAGTTCAGTTCAATGTGGTTTAAATTTCACTGCTGAAAATTTAAACACTGAAGAGCTAATCTATCAATGCGCAGCTCCGCAAGTCCCAAACCAAGTAAGCCAAGGACGACAATGACGAGAAAAAAAAACTTCACCATTTGACAAAGTGAAGGATAAAAAACCCTTGAGGGAATCCAGCCCCTATAATGTTGGGCATGTCCATTTGTCCTTTGTCAATTGTCCTAAGTGGAGCTGCAGTCTTTAAATGAGAATTTAAGCGATGTGTGAGGATATTGTGGTCGATAGTGTCTAATGCAGCACTGAGATCAAGTAAAACTAGTAACGAGATGCACCTTTGCACAGCAGCTAATGCTGAGTTCAGACTGCATGATTTTCAAAGTAGTTGAGTCACAGATGTTTTAACACTGCATGTCTATCGGGGCTAGCCTTTTGTCGCTGCTTTGTTTAAACTGCGAGATAAATCGGCGACAGGGGGCTTCACACTGCATGAATTTATTATAGTAAGAATCGCCGACAACTACGTCTTTGTTACTTCTTATTACGTCTTATTAACTACATAATGAGAAAGAAGTGATTGTTATTCACGTGAACGAGTCGAGATTTATTTGTGATTTCAGGCTTTTGTCAGCGATTTCTTAAAACCTGTTTGCGAGTCCAAATCGGGGCTAAAATCATGCAGTCTGAACTCGACATAAGAGTAAATCGTTGGTTATTTTCACTAATGTGGTTTCTGTACTGTGATGAAGCCTGAGAGGATAATAGAGTGAAGTTTTATAATTTGCGTGTGTTTTAAAGGCCTGTGAATGAGCATTTCAAGTGTTCAGACACACAAAAACTATAGTGTTTGGAGGTTTTACAAAGATTTATTATATTTATTTATTTATACATAATTTTTGTCTTGTTTCCAGTCCAAATATCTACATTTCAAATAAAAAACAAGATTATTTTACCATCATTTAGCTTCTTTTAAGGAAAAACTCACTTAGGCTGCGTCCGAAACCGCCTACTACTCAGTAGGTACTGCATTTGAATGTAAACGTACCACTCGGCCGTTTGAAAAGTACGTTCTATACAGTATGAACATGAAAAGTATTAATGGAATTCGGATGTACTACATCCGCCATTTTGTCATGGTCACGCGACCTACCTGCGTCATTTGCGACGCTTCACTCCCATCCATGAATTCGCTCGCGGGGCATCATGGGATAGTGCAGCGTGCATGGGATGCGCACTCCAGAATCTCGTCGGAAGTAGTAAGTCATCCGGGTACTTCTCGCATACTGACTTTCGAATTCTATGAATTCGGACATACGACTCGGCTCGCATACTGATTTTAGCGTACTATATAGTATGGAAGTATGCGGTTTCGGACGCAGCCTTAGTTTTGACTTGTTTCTTCTAAAGGTGAAAACAAAGCAATATTTTACTTGATATTTAGATATTTGTACTAGAAGTGAGATAAAGCAAAGTCAGAAATGCATTATAATTGTTTAATTTCTGTACCTGAATACTTTTAGACTCCCCAGAAAGCTGTCAAATAGAGCGATTCAAACCATCTTGTGAAACTGTGTTCATGTTTAATCGTTTAATCGCAGAAAAAGTCAAATATTGCAATATCAGATTGTTCCAATAACATGCAGCCCTAGTGTGAGTGTTTGCATGTGCCGCGGGCAGTTTGTAAAAGACAGGAGTGATGTCTAAGATGCCTGCATGCTGGAGGAGAAGGTGATGGGAAGTGACAGTCGTGCACATTCGCCGCAGGGAGGCACAAAACATCACAGAGGTTTCAAATCACACAAGCAACAACGTACGATTGTTCACACTCCACTTGAGTACGTGGAGACGCACCAAATTTGTAGGGTGGAAAACATTATTGTTCATACTGAAAAAAGCACTTTAAGAAAAGCCTAAATGGCTTCAAAATGAAGATGTGCATGGAAAGAAAATAACTTGCCTTTAAATGCACTCTTAATAAACTCTTTAATGGTGACTTTTCCATGTATTTGAAGTCTCGCCTCCTTTCAACAAATTGATTCCTCATTAAAAGCGCATTGTTCCGCGTTTGACAAAAGACCACAAAGGCCTGTCAAGCTGTCATGTTAAAACGCCTGCTCTACTCTCACAAGCCAAAGACTGGCTGCCACATCAAAGACACTACACAAAGTCTCAGGTAAAGGCTTTCTGCGTTTGGATGCAATCCTGCTCTACAATTAGCCAAGCGCTTCCTGTTATCAGGGCTTAATTGTCAATGAGTGAGCGTTTAATTGCTGGAGTGGCTGGACGGACTCTCTGATTGCTACTGGCTGTCCAGAAATGAAGACTGGCAGCTTTCTGTGTCGTCTCTTTTTATAGCAAGTTTAAAGATGTGTTTTTTGATGTTGTTGTTCAATTGGAAATCAAATAGATGAGACACATTCTTGTTTGCACTTGATGTTTTAATCTGGCTATTTAGTCTATTTTTAATCGACTTTGCTGATTTCTTTGAGAGGAGATTCTGTCTGTGGGCTTTTTCTGATCACTCAAAATAATATTGTGATTTAGATTTATGCATTTTACATATTAACGTGGTTTAATTTTCAAAAAACATGCATTTTGAGAATCATTTTTAAGTTGTCTGTTGTTGTATAGTAGTAGTGGTAGTAGTAGTAATCGTAGTATTAGTAGTTGTTGCTTTTGCTCTGGCTGTTGCAGTTGTTGCTGTTGCAATTGCGGTTGGTGCTGTTGCAGATGGCTGCAGTTATTGCAGTTGCAGTTGTTGCTGCTACTGTTGCAGTTGTGGCTGTTGCTTCTGCTGTTGCAGTTGTTGCTTCTGCTGTTACAGTTGTTGCTTCTGCTGTTGCAGTTGTTGCTTCTGCTGTTGCAGTTGTTGCTTCTGCTGTTACAGTTGTTGCTTCTGCTGTTGCAGTTGTTGCTTCTGCTGTTGCAGTTGTTGCTGCTGCTGTTGCAGTTGTGGCTGTTGCTGCTGCTGCTGCTGCTGCAGTTGTGGCTGTTGCTGCTGCTATTGCAGTTGTCGCTGCTGCTGTTGCAGTTGTTGCTGTTACAGTTTAAGTTGTCGCTGTTGCAGTTCTTGCTGTTGTTGTTGCTGCTGCTGCTGCAGTTGCAGTTACAGCTGTTGCAGTTACAATTGCTGCTGCTGCAGTTGCAGTCGTTGCAGTTGCAGCTGTTGCTGTTGCAGTTGCAGTTGTTGCTGTTGTTGTTGCTGCTGTTGTTGTTGTTGCAGAAGTTGTTTTTGTTGTTGTTGCAGTAGTTGTTGCTGCTGCTGTTATTGTTGTTGTTGCAGCAGTAGTAGTTGTTGCAGTTGTTGTAGTTAATGTAGTTGTTGTTGTTGTTGTTGTTATCATTGTTGTTTTAGTTGCTCTTGCAGCCAAAGTAGCATCAGAAGCAGCAGTTGTTGTTGTAAATTAATTGAATTTAATTAGTTGTTGAGAAAACAGGACTGCATTAATTTTATCTTCATTTAGAAATGTTATATTAATACTTCAAAACAATATATTAATGCATGCAGAAAAAAATATTTATTTTGCACCTTATGTGCAATTTTGACTAAAATTGTTGTCGTGGCAACTAAAAGAAACCAGCACAATCTCAAACAGAAATGCAGATACTTTTGCATTGCCAGAAAAGTGGCTTATTCCTGTAAATTAAAATACTGTAGATATAATTTGTATGAAAATGTGTGTTTTTATTTTTAAAAGGAGACATGCCCTTATGTGTAAACCACACCCCTAAACCCAACCATCATTGGAGGCTGGCTAAAATATACAAATGAGATCATATACAGTAAAAGTTCATACAAATTAGCATTAAATGAAACATTTTGAATTACTCTATTTACTCAACTGAAAAAAGACATATAGTACATTTTCTTAGTATATTTAACTCAATATACTTCTATAATAACCCTGATTTAGAGCACATTGACTAGATTAATAATAAAATCAATGCTTGCATGCTTTGCAAAAATGGAAGCATGCAATGGGTAAAAATTAAGTTATTTATATTTTCTGTCTTTCAACCTTTTTTTCCATCTTCACACACAGGATTAAATTCAGACGGCGGCGTGTTGGCAGACATGATGTTACATGAACATTGGATTCAGATGTGCTTTGATGCCTTTCTACCTCGAGATGCTATCAGAAGGAGCATTTTGCAGGTTTGGAAAAAAGCTTCCCACTGTGATAATGTCTCTGAAACTCAAAGGTGATGAGTGTTTTGTGATTCTTTCTGGATATATGAAAGAAAATAGATCATATAATAGATCATAATAAAAGAAACAAATGTAATGTCTCGTTCAGATGACACAGGTTCTTTATAAATCTTATGATGTAGTTTTGAGTCCTGTACATTTTGTTTTTATAGACCAGCAGGTTATTTGGTTGATTTGAATGAGTTATTGATGTTGCACAGATGCAGTATTATAGAAAATCTACGTTTTGAATGAATAGATTCTGTGAAAGGCTCATCTATTGGTCTATATCTGGACTTCCTGCTGTTTGAGGCTTTTAGAGCAGCTCGCCATTTTAAAAAGTTATTGAAAGCTGGAAAACGAGTCTGCTAATTTAATAGGGTTTATCAGATAATTAAGGAAACTACCAAATAAATACCAATAAATGGAAAGAATCTGTAATTATCAGATTCTCTTTTTTTAAATATATCATTTAAGCTTTTTATACTCTTCTTTCTTTCATGTAAGAATAGACCATTTTATTAATTTTTCAAAATTTAATTTAATTTTTAATTTAATCAAAATTGATTTAATTATCATTTTAATAATTTACTTTTAGTTTAATTGTAATTTGATTTATTTTATTTTATTATTTAAAATGTTTAATAATTTAACTTTTTATTAATTTGTATTTTGTTTAATTTTACTGAATTGAAATTTAATTAGTTTTTTTATTTAATTAAAAATGTATTTTTATTGAAATTTTATTATTTTTTATTTTAATTATTTTAGAATACATTTTTATTTATTTTATTTTATTTTATCTAATTTAATTTAACTTAATATTTATTTATATTAATTATATTATATTATTTTATTTTATTAAATTTTTTATTTAATTTAAATTTTAATAATTTATTTTTATTTAATAATTTATTTATTTTTTATAATACATTTTTTATTTTAATTTTATTTAATTTATTTAATTTTGTCAACAGTATAATCAATAGTGCAACAAAGCAGACATAATTATATTATATTATATTATATTGTATTGTATTATATTATATTATATTATTTTATTTTATATTATATTATAAACTTCTCATTCACTTTCATTGATATTTAGCTGTACAAAATGACTTCTTGTGCTGCTTGATGATAACAAAGTCAATGACTAGTTTTGATTTAATATGTAGTTTGTTATAAATGCAATTCAAATGAACCACCCCAAAGGTTAGGTTTGTCCATATTTGACCCAACATTGGCTTAAAAAAACACCCCAGCATTGTTTAGAGTGTGCTGAAATGAGTCTGACATCATGAACCCAGGATAAGATATCACACTCTTCAATGCACCAGTGATACAGACAATAATGTGGTAGCATGAAAAGAAATCTCCTTCCACACAGCAATAACTGTTTCCCTGTGACGGCAGGTAATACAAACAGCCTCGGCGAGATGCAATAAAATTTGTTTCCTTTCCTTGCCATCCAAAACACTACTTCTTCCACGGTGTCTCTTTAGATTGTTTTGTATGTATAGGCTTGTTCTGATAAAGTAGAGGTGAGCGCAGTGTGTTTAAGGGAACTGCGTGCCGATAGAGAGGTAATTTAGCTGCTGTAGTATGGATTCATTTTAGTGGAGATTAATGTCTAAGGCGTATCTAAGATGTTGCACTCGAGCGCTACATGGTTTTGTGTGTGTGTGTCTGAGAGCGGGGGGCAGCGATAGAGAGAAAAACAGGGTGATAAAAGCAGAAATATGGCTCTGTGCTCCTGCCCAAAGATGGCAGTCTCTCCCTGCAGGGGAGCGAGGAGCGCGGGGAGAACAGGTCATGAAAACAGGACGTTTATCCTCCATTAGAGCGCCGTTCCTGACAAAGTGCAGCCAGAACCACAACTGAATACTAATACTGCTGATTCTCTCGTTTCTCTCTCCCGCTCGCTCTTTCTCGCTGGCTTACAATAACACACAATTGCATTCATTTGGCGGAGGTGAAAACAAGCGTCTCTGACAAGCAGCCAATAAACACAGCGCTGCTATTTATCACCTAACTCCTTTTAAACTCTTATTTTCTGCATTGCTAGGGTCGCTCTTTTAAGCTCTTTCCCCCTCCACTTTGGAGCTCTCCAGCACATGCTAATATGGATCTCAAGCATCGTTGCATGGCTTTGCATCTTCATACATGGTTCAATTCAGGGTCATTGCAGATCGAGCTGTCATTCCTGTGCTTTACCGCTAATTATCTCGAATCAAGTTGAGCTTATATCCTCTGACCGCAGTGTCCGGGTCACGGCACCAGGGGCTTCTATTAAATGAGAGGACTTGGCTTTCTTGTCATGCCCTGTGCTAAACAATCGCATCTGACATTTCAGTTTGAGATAGGCTGCTCACTTACATTGCAGGGATGTGATTTCCACACATAATTGGTGTTCATTTGAAGGCATGCAGAGTTTACTGCCTTATTGCATTTTTATTTATTTATATATTTATTCATTTATTTATGTGTGTATGTTTATTTATTTATTATTATTATAAAAACTAATTTAATTATAAAACAGTCACCACTTTAAGAATAAACTATATTGTATTGGATTGTATTATAATGCTGCTGTTGTTGTTGTTGTTGTTATTATATAAGCTAATTTAATCATAACATATGCACCACTTTAAAATTAAACCATATTATTTTGTATTCTATTGTGTTGTTGTTATTATTATTAATATTATTATATAAATTTATGAAATTATGACATATATAACTATAATAATAATTATAATAATATTTAATTACTATATTTAATTTAATTACATTTTATTTTATTTTCATCTGATTATTATATTATTGCCAGCTTTTCTTTGTGGAATAGTCAAATGTTTTGCCCACTTCATTTATCATTTGTTGCATAATTTTTAAAAATTCAACGAAACCTCCTTGCTTTTTATTTATTTATTTATTTTTATTATTATTTATTTTTATTTATTTATTTACTATTATTAAATTATTTAATTATATATTATATAATTTAATATATTATATAGTTTATATTATTATATAAACTAATTTAATTATGAAATTGGCACCACTTTTAAATTAAAATCTATTATATGACATGATATTATATTATATTACACAATATTATATTATATTAAATTATATTATATTATATTATATTATATTATATTACACTCTATTATATTATATTATATTATATTATATTATATTATATTATATTATATTATATTATATTATATTACACTTTATTATATTATATTATATTATATTATATTATATTATTATATTATATTATATTATATTATATTATATTATATTATATTATATTATATTATATTATATTATATTATATTATTTTTTATTTTATTTTTATGAAGCCTTATTTGTCACATACACTTTTACATGCAGGGAAATTGGACCCCCCGACCATATGCAAATATTACACATTTCAGGGGAAAACAGGTCAGACGAGAGGTTGCTTTTAGGAAGAGGAAATAAGATACATTTGGGAAGAATTGAATTAGGGCAGTGTGAGAGCAGGGGGGAAAAAACCCAGCAAACAAACAAATGAACACATAGACATAGGCATAACATCGCAACAGGGGATGGGAACAGGGGATGTGGATATAGTCCGATGAGGGCTGCAGCCATCTGGTCTTGCCGCTAGAGAGTGCTAGTCACAGACCCGCCTACCCACACCGGTGGGTGAAAGCATACGAGGGCATGGGATGCAGGGCTAGGTAGGTAGTTATTGTCTATCTGTAGCTGTGTGTGTATGTATGTATTATTATCATTATATCAAATAAATTATGACGGGCGCCACTTTTAAAATATATCATATTATATCATTATAT
This sequence comes from Danio rerio, assembly GCF_052040795.2. NCBI lineage: Eukaryota > Metazoa > Chordata > Actinopteri > Cypriniformes > Danionidae > Danio > Danio rerio. The sequence continues at coordinate 7,474,558 of NC_141024.2, forward strand.
TATATTATATTATATTATATTATATTATATTTTAATCTACTTAATATATGGTCACCAGCTTTTTCTCTGTAATGGAATAGTCAATTTTTTTGGCTTATTCTTTCATTATTTGTCGAATGGTTTCTTGAAAATCCAACAAAATACACCTGCTTCCAAACCCAATGGTGAACCCTAATCTGCTGTGTGTGTTTTGAAGACCTTGAGACTGCAAAAGTGTGTGTGTGTGTGTGTGTGTTTTCTCACCCCCTGCTGTGGCCCATTCTCTGGGTAAAGAGTAATGAACTCACGATCTCGAGAGCGACATGTGGAAATTGGTCCCAGTTGTGAGCTCTGGTCGCGTCAGCTTGGGTAGAATATGAGTGTTTGAATACTGACCTCAATGTCTGCTGCTGTAATATTGGTCCCATTTGGTTTTATTCTTGTTTATATCCATCATTGAACCATAAATATGTCATGAGCCTTTGTGAAATTCTAATTTTGCTCTCATTGCATGCAAGAAAGTGGTGTGAGAGGCAATCCGATTAGTTTATGAATAAATAATTACTGGTTAAATAATAAATTGAATTTATTGCCGCATAGCTAACATGTTTTAGGATGTTGGTAGCGTGAATTAGCATGTTTTGACATGGTTAGCATATTGCTATTGATTTGTGCATTTTCTAGCATTCAGTACCTACACACTACCTAATTTTCTTAATTTTTTTAAATAAATTATGTATAATGTTCTAATAGCAAGCACCACTTTAATTTAATTTTAGTTTAATTTAATTTAATTTAATTACATTTTTAAAATTTTTTTTATGTTTTATGTTTATTTTATTTTTATTTTATTTTATTTTATTTTATTTTATTTTATTTTATTTTATTTTATTTTATTTTATTTTATTTTATTTAATTTAATTTAATTTAATTTAATTTAATTTAATTTAATTTAATTTAATTTAATTTAATTTAATTTTATTTAATTTTATTTTATTTAATTTTATTTTATTTTATTTTATTTTATTTTATTTCATTTCATTTCATTTCATTTCATTTTATTTTATTTCATTTTATTTTATTTTATTTTATTTTATTTTATTTATTTTATTTTATTTTTTATTTATTATTTATTTTTATTTTATTTGTTTACTTATTTTTATTTTATTATTTATTTTTATTTTATTATTTTATTTTTTTATTGAATTTTTTTTGTATTTATTTTATTTTATTTTATTTAACTTTTACTGTACTTTACTTTTATTTTATTATTTTTTAGTTTTAGTTTTATATATTTAATTTCAATATTTTTTTTTCATATGAATTTTGATTTATTTTATTTTGTAGTATATTATTATCCAAGTTGTCATGCTGTAAATGCTGACCCATACATACTATAAGAAATGCTACTTTGTAGAATTTTCATTTTCACAAAGCAAAAGCATTGTATGATGTGCTCCAATCGCTTTATAAACAATTATAGGTTAAACCTTTCTCAATAATTATATCTATTTATTTGCACATGGGCTGTTCAGTATTAATGTTGCTGCTTAAATCTGAATGGGCCGAATTACTATTCATGAAGCAATAAAACTATTGAAATCACGGCCAGAATCACTGTTGGAGAGCACAGCAGCGCATGATTGGTAATTGTGTTGAAGGTGATCGGTCATTTCGCAGCCGCGTAGCAGGAGTGTATCAGGTTTAGTGAGAAGGCCTACCAGCGTAATTGTGACATTATTGGATTCAGAGTTTGTAAATGACTAATATGAGGTGTCTTTTACACATTATTTACATAGAAAGCTTTAAAAAATAGTATAGCGTAGAGTGTACTGCGAATATGTATTTGGTTTGTATTGGTATTGTTATACAGGTGTGATACAGTATATTTGAAGCAAATGCCTGACAATTTATTAGAAAATGTACCTCTGCCAGGATGTTATTCCCCCTTTTTTTTACAGTACATATGCCTCATTAGTGCAGTTTCTATGCAAAACATAATTTAGCATTACTATGACCAATATGTTGCTAGCATGAATGAGCATTTTGTTGACATGACCTGTGGCATTTTAATAATGCCTGGTGTTTTATTTTATTCAAATGTATATCACAGACCCAATAATCACTCATGGCATTAGCATTGGTTAACATGAATTGGTTAACATAGCTGGTTTGCTCGCATGTTTACAGCGTTAATTAGCATGTTATTAATGCTATAAGCATGAAATTGCACGTTGTTAGCATGCTGTTATTATGTTGCTAGTATAGAATTGCTTATCAATTATCACACTTCTTCAATGATTATGTTGCTAGCATGTTTTCTGCAGTACATAAGCTTTATTAGCACAGTTTCTATGCAAAACAGAAATTAGCATTAGTATGACCAATATGTTGCTAGCATGAATGAGCATTTTGTTGACATTGCCTGTGGCATTTTAATAATGCCTGGTGTTTTCTTTTTTTCAAATGTATATCATAGACCCATTAATCATTCAAGGCATTCGCATGTGAGGCTAGCGCTGGTTAACATGAATTGGCTATTTTTGCTGGCATGTTTGTAGCATTCATTAGCATGTTATTAATGCTGTAAGCATGAAGTAGCGTGTTGCTAGCATGCTGCTTTCAAGTTGCTGGTATAAAATTGCTCATCAATTATCACGTTTCTTTAAAGATTTTGGTGCTAGCATGTTTTCTGCATGGTAAAATATTGCTACCATTAAATGTTTTAGTTGCATGGCTAACGTTTTAACATTAGTATGCTTCTAACGTTGTTATCATATAGCTTTTTCTAGCATGATGCTAGCATTATTGAACTCTTAATAATATGTTAACATGTTGCAGACATAATTTGATGTATGTATGATTTGCCATGTTTACATTTCTACATGTTGCTCACCGCTAACATGATTTACAGCACTACTACCATAAACTAGTATGCTGTTAGCAATAATATAACATTTTTAATATAATTTAGCCTATTTAAAAGCATGTTTTGGTATTTTTCTTGCATGATTTAACATTGTTAACATGTCTTAACTTTGTTAACATGATTTAGCACATTGCTAGCATGTTTTTTGCATGGTGATATTCACGTGTTGTTAAGGCTGTTTAAAAAATTAAATGGCAGTTGGTTTCCTAGTTTTTTGGCCAAATTCAAAAATCCTTTAGTCAAATTTCCTTCCAAGATGGCACACAAATCGTAAAGACTGAAACATTTCTGCAATGTATAGCACATTAGCTGCTTAACGACAACACTAAAGTTTGTTTAAAATGAGGAAGCACACCCCTTATTCTGCGTTCCTCAAAGTCATTACCATTTTTCTTATATGAAAGAAACAATTAAAGAAAACAAGCCTGTCAGTTCATTACAAAACCATCCATTTTAAGTGTTCATGTTTGGTTGCTATGCTTTCAAACTATGCTCCACCACAGGTGCTTTGTAAAATCTTAAACGCTCACATTATCGTTCAATCGCAGTGATGTGGCTTAGAGCAGCAGCATACTTCAAAATCATTCAACTTCTAATTGCCATGCTTGCATCACAGTGGGAGATGAGTCTCGTGCGAATGTAAATGTGTTATTAATATGTTGTCGCCATGACTTTATTGCAGCCATCTCTGGATTTTTTTTATTTTATTCATGAGGCGACGTGGTGCCTTGCTTAAGAAATTAGCCTGAAGTCATGGGGGGAGAAAAGACTGAGCTACTTTTCCTTTTTTTCTCCATGCAGCGAAATGACACTGTGGCCAATTACCAGGAGAACAGAGCATAATTATTGGAGAGGGATTGTCAGGAGAAGTGGACTGTTCAGATCTGCAAAGCTGCACTTCAGTGAGAGCGAGCTCTGAAAGTCATTCTTGCTAAGTCTCTATCTCACGTCTTTGTTAATTAAATTGCCCCACCAGTGGCTTCTCAACGAGTAATCCGTTTCCATGTTTAGCAGAGTTAGTGGAGAAAAGCTTGTCTTAGCATATGAGCTAATTCTTTGCTAAAAATTACTTTAGCAGAGGTCAACATGGGTTATGTGAGTTTCTTTAGAGTACTTTTTGAATCAAAGGCCCTTTTACATCTGCTAGTAAGATGCATTGACATCATTTCAGTAACAAGTGGGTGATTCTAAATCTATCCAATATTGACCACTTTCAGAGGAAATAAAAAAAAATGCAATTGGATTGCATTTGCTTTTTAAATGGTGACATAGTCAAACCACATTGTATGTGCACAGGTATGTAGTGTTTCTTTGCAAAGTGACATTGCCATTTTCTGGTCAGGTGTACATAATACAACCTCATTTTTTGAGTCACTTCCAAGACTTAAAACCCTGGACTACACCCCTAAAACCTATACCAAGATTACACCCTTCAAAACTTAAACCAGAGCTTGAGCACCTAAAACCTATATCAAAACTACATGTACTCCTAAACCCTAAACCAAGTCTGCACCGTTCAAAACCCAGAAATCATTCATCCAGAAACCATTCACTTGTAAATCCTGGACCAAAACTATATCCACACCAAGATTACATCCTTCAAACCTAGACCTGTGAAGACTTGAGCCTTCACAACCCAGACTGATACAACAGCCCCTACACCCATATAAAGATTACACCCTTTAAAACCCAGACCAAGTCTTGAGCCCCTCAAGACCTGGACTTAGACTTAAATGCTAAAATCCAGACCAAGACTACAAACTTCAAAACCCAAGACTAATAACCCAAGATCAAGACTTCAGACCCTAAAACCCACACTAAGAATAGATCCCTAAAAACTTGGACCAAGACCTAAATTCCTATTATATGAATCAAGACTTGAGTCCCTAAATCACTGACCAAAACTACACTTCTAAAACCCATGCCAAGAGTACACCCTTCAATATCTAGACCAAGACTTGAGCCCCCAAAACCCAGACTGAGACTACATGTGCCTACATCTATACAAAGAATACACCCTTTAAAATTCAGACCAAGAACTGAGCCCCAGAAACCCTGATCAAGACTATTCCCCCATATCTATACCAGAATTACACCCGTCAAAATTCAGAGCAAGAATTGAGCCCCAAAACCCCTATCAAGACCATTCCCCCATGTTTATATCAAGATAACACCCTTCAAAATTCAGACCAAGAATTGAGCCCCAGAAACCCCGATCAAGACTATTCCCCCATATCTATACCAGGATTACACCTTTCAAAATCCAGACCAAGACTACAAACTTCAAAACCCAAGACTAATAACCCAAGATCAAGACTTCAGACCCTAAAACCCACACTAAGAATAGATCCCTAAAAACTTGGACCAAGACCTAAATTCCTATAATATGAATCAAGACTTGAGTCCCTAAATCACTCACCAAAACTACACTTCAAAAACCCATGCCAAGAGTACACCCTTCAATATCTAGACCAAGACTTGAGCCCCCAAAACCCAGACTGAGACTACATGTGCCTACATCTATACAAAGAATACACCCTTTAAAATTCAGACCAAGAACTGAGCCCCAGAAACCCTGATCAAGACTATTCCCCCATATCTATACCAGGATTACACCCATCAAAATTCAGAGCAAGAATTGAGCCCCAAAACCCCTAAAACCATTCCCCCATGTTTATATCAAGATAACACCCTTCAAAATTCAGACCAAGAATTGAGCCCCAGAAACCCCGATCAAGACTATTCCCCCATATCTATACCAGGATTACACCTTTCAAAATCCAGACCAAGACTACAAACTTCAAAACCCAAGACTAATAACCCAAGATCAAGACTTCAGACCCTAAAACCCACACTAAGAATAGATCCCTAAAAACTTGGACCAAGACCTAAATTCCTATAATATGAATCAAGACTTGAGTCCCTAAATCACTCACCAAAACTACACTTCAAAAACCCATGCCAAGAGTACACCCTTCAATATCTAGACCAAGACTTGAGCCCCCAAAACCCAGACTGAGACTACATGTGCCTATATCTATACAAAGATTACACCCTTCAAAATTCAGACCAAGAACTGAGCCCCAGAAACCCTGATCAAGACTCTTCCTCCATATCTTTACCAGGATTACACCCGTCAAAATTCAGAGCAAGAATTGAGCCCCAAAACCCCTATCAAGACCATTCCCCCATATTTATATCAAGATTACACCCTTCAAAATTCAGACCAAGAATTGAGCCCCAGAAACCCCGATCAAGACTATTCCCCCATATCTATACCAGGATTACACCTTTCAAAATCCAGACCAAGAGTTTAGCCCCTAAAACAAAGATCAAGACTGTTTCCCTCAAATCTATACCAAGATTACACCCTTCAAAATTCAGAGCAAGAATTGAGCCCCAAAACCCCTATCAAGACTATTCCCCCATATTTATACCAACATTACACCATTCAAAATTCAGACCAAGAATTGAGCCCCTAAAACCTAGACCAAGACTACACCCCTCCAGACCAATTTAATGCATACTTTTTGAATTCATTTAAAATATAATAAAGATTAATTAGGTCACTTAGATCAAATGCCTTGGTTATTAAACAAGATGTGTTAGATTTGGTAGCTTGACACAACCATAAAAAACACACATGCATCTGGAACATCAAGCGCTCAAACTATATGTGACAACATGCAAACATTCAAACAGGATTTATTTCTCCCCGAGATGTTCTCTCATTTAAAAGACACTGATTCTCCTGTGGCGGCAGCAGTCAGGTTACTGCCTTGACATATTGAGGACACGATGAAAGCATGCTCAAGTTTGGCAGTAAAACTGAGGAATCCATATTTTAATGTACTCGTCGGCGGATAAACAATTTAACATCGCTCACTAAGCGTAAAAGTACAAACTGATGTAAATACTCTTTGGGCGACGAAGACGTTTATCGGCTCAGCAAGTGTGACGTGGATCCGACAGAGAAAGTGGGTTTATCTCGCTTTCCTGAAGTGGACAGAGCCGAATTAGTGTCAAGCGCTTTGGAGGGAAGTCTTGCTCTGGAGTTTAGGCTCTGCTAAGCGTACCGTGCTGACTATCCGTTCTGCAATGCATGCAGGGTGTTAAATCACCCACTGTTTGGCCCACGGGTGCTTCTATTGAGCCATTGAGCAATGTTTTACGTCTGCTATAATTCTTGTTTAAACAATATTCAAATTATTACTGATTAAAGAATATCTCCTTTTTTTCAACCAATGTCATCAATATCCACCCAGCGGTGTATTACAGTTCAGTGGTGGACCTTTGATCAGAGGCAAGCCCAAATTAGGATGTATGCATAGACTGTCAACAGTTTAATCCCTTAATAAAGAGAAGGGCTTTGTTGAGATTAGAAGGGCTGAGGGAAGGTAGAGAGCCGAGGCTCTTCATTTATCTGTATCACTGCTGAAACATACAGCCGAGTCTCGTGAAATAAAACAAACCCAGAAACCTTTCAGAAAGTGTCTTTAAATAATGTAATGCGTGCTTTAGTAAATGAAACCACTCATTAAATCTTGCCGCTGAAATCCGAGTGGGGTTACTAGGATCTTGTCAGTAAATGCTAAGATGCAGTTGTTGCTAGGTGCTTTATGAAGTGTTCTTGTAGTTGTTACAGTACACTTTCAGAAATATAGGTGCACGAGCAGTCACTGGGGTGGTACCTTTTCAAAAGGTACACGTTTGTACTTAAAGGGTCCATATTGGTACCTCAAAAGTATATATTAGTACCTTAAAAAAATTAAGAGGAACACTTTTGTACTTTTTAGGTACTAATATGCACCCTTGAGGTATTAATATAGACCTTTTAGGTACAAATTTGTACCTTTTGAAAAGGTACCACCCCAGTGAGAGCTCACTTACCTTTATTTTTTGAGAATGTAGGTGGCTTCTGTGGTTGCTAGGGTGTTTTGGGTGGCTACTAAAGGTGGTTTCTTGTTCTAGTGATATGTTGTTCTTATAGTTGCTAGGTGTTTGCAAGGCTATTCTAGGTGCCTGTTTGGGTGGTGCTTGGGTAATCTGGGTGGTTTTTAAGGTGGGCTGGAACAGATACTGTGTTCTCTGCTGTTACCTAAGTATTCTGAGTGTCTGTTAGAGCGTTGTTTCCCAACTACGTTCCTGGAGGACCACCAACGCTGCATATTTTGAATGCCTCCTTTGTCTGTTACACCAATTTTAGGTCTTTCAGTCTTTGCTAATGAGCTGATGATCTGAATCAGGTGTGTTTGTTTAAGGAGACATGGAAAATGTGCTGAGCAGATGGTCTTCCAGGAATGTCATTGAGAAACCCTGTGGTAAAGGGTTTTGAGTTGGTGTTTGAGTTGGTGGTTGGTTGCTAACGTGTCCTGGGTTGCTGTAAGGGTGTTTTGGGTGCATGCTGAGTTAATCTGGGTTGTTGGTACGATGTTCTGGGCAGCTTTAAATGTGCTCTGGGTAGTAAAAGTGTTCTAGGTGTCTGTTAGGGTGTTTTAGGTCTATTCTGTGGTGTTCTGGGCTATTGTCGGGGTGTTCTGGTTGCCTGTAATCAGCTTTGGGTGATATACATGGAGCTCTGTGTAGTTAGGATGTTTTGTTGTCCCTTCCATAAGGGTTTTTTGAGGCATTTCTTTGGCGTTTGAGTGTTTTAGGTGGTTAGTAAAGGGTTCTAGGTGCCTGTTAGGGTATTTAAAGTGGTTATATGGTGCTCGGGGTTTAAGCTGTGGTGTTCTGGGTTGCTGATTTGGGAATTCAGGGTGGTTGTTGGGGTGTTCTGAAACAAATATGTTGTTCTGGTGCAAAACTAAAGTGTTCTGGTTGTCTGTCAAGGTGTTTTAAGGGGATTTCTAGGGTGTTCTGGGTTGTGTTAAGGTGTTTGAATGTTATGAAAATGCACTGGATGTTTGTTGGGATGTTCTGAGTGGTTGAAAGGGAGGCTGTAAGACTGTAGACTGGGTGGACGCTAGTGTATTCTCAGAGAAATGATAGTGTTTGGGGTGGCTAATTGGGTTGTTGTTATTGTGTTCTAGAAGTGATAGGTTATTATGAGTGGCTGATAGGGTGTTCAATCTGGCTAATAGTGTGTTAAGGGTGATTCATTTGGGGTTTTGTAAACTTATCGGATGTTCTAAGTGTCCTTTTTTAAGCAGGAGGGGGAGTTTTTTTTCATCAATTAAAATCCGGTATTGGATTGCTTATGAAATCAATACGACACAGACTTAACCAACTGCACTATTTCAGACATTATCACTTATGGATTTGCTCACATCTCTTACCTTGAGTTAGGCCAATAATAAGCTCTGCTAAGCACAGTGGCGGTGGTGCAACATATATAAGTGACACATATTCCTGCCAAGTCCCAGATTAGTCATCTAATGCACAGCGCAGCACGACTGTCACACAGAAATCTGCCCTTCTGCATTAAAACCGAGTCTTTCATGAGCTTTCAACCTACACAAAGATGGATCAGTGTACTTTGCTTTCCTCCCAAAGACCTTTTTTTTTCTCTTTTTTTTATACGCACAAGCTAACTAAGAGTGTGTCATGATGGCAGGTTTGAATGTATACTTATCACTAGGAGGCCGGAAACACCATTAGGAACCTTTAGTTCTGCCAAGGGTTATGAAAGGTTACTTATAACACCTCAGCACCATGCCAGCATTCACCACTTTATATAGTTCTCATAAAAAAAGAATCACTGCTCACACTCTGTCATTCTCTAAAGCAAGACATTTTATAGTTTCTGCCTTTCGCAGCATGTTGAATTAGACGCATTTGGCTGTCGGCGGCTTTATTTGCATTCTTAATGCATAATTAAGGAATAATCGACTACAGGGGGTTGAATTATTCGAAAATAAGGAGATGTTGCAGCCATTCTGTGATGGGTGTGCATTAGTTGTTAATAATTAAATGAACTAGAGTAAAATATTTAGCTTATTCTGATGTGATGGCATTGTCCGGATGAATTATTTCAAGATATTTGTCAAATTTTGTCCATGAAATTCTCTAATTTCTAAGATCTGCTGAAAATACTTTCCTTTTCATTCCTACGGTGTAAAGAATTGCACAGCGTAGAATGTTATCAGCCAATCAGAGTCGAGCATTCAGCAGCCCTGTAGTGTAATAAATGATTTTCATTGTAAAGCTGCGGGAGTCATGTTTTTATTTCATACGATCTCTGTATAATTTGTTCTGTGTGTGTTTGGACTGGTGCAGCGTGAGCTCAAGAGGCGCTGGACTCCTGGGATCTCCCAACAATGAGAACTGACAGGTACAAACTTGCATGTCAACATGCATTTCTGCCTGTGACGGATGTAATACGCTGCTGCAGGCCTGCCATTCAAGTTAAATGAATGATTTGTCATTCAGAGAACACAGAGTCTGCTATATAACAAAATGCCAAGCCATGAAACGTTTGTTTTAAATCAGGACAGCACAAGGACATTTCATTTTCCTGTCGGAAGATTTTTTTAAAAAAATGTTTTATTTCCTGCACATTATTTAATAATGATTCTTCATTAAAAAAAAAAAAT